>NC_051161.1:111388687-111646455 GCF_013339745.2 Dermacentor silvarum
GGGCTACGTCTTATACTCAAAGAGTGCGATGTTTCCAAATTTTTCGCGGCTTTTCTATCCTTTTTGTTTACTTCCTGGACAAACCATTGGCTTCTCCTTTCTTCTGATCTTCTCATTGATCAAGTGGGATGCTTCCCTTCTACAGTTTAAAAGTTATTCCATTTTCTGCCTATACATCAGCTTCTGGTTCACCCTCTGCTTTGAATATCTGTGTTGCCTGGATGCTTCCTGACGTCTCTATGGCCTTCTTAACTTCCTCATCCCACCAACTCTTGGGTTTACGTCTTCTGTCCCTTTTGTCCTGACTCGTACCTTAGTAAGCTCTAGCTCAAATAGCCGTGTTAAATTTGCATATGTCATTCTGTTTTTGTATCCTCTGAAATTACTTCCTCAATTTGCTGGGTTGCTATTTCAAGCTGCTTTTCCGAGTAAAATATTCCACCTGGTTGTTCATCTTGCCTCCTACCTACTTTCATTTCCATTCTAAAACTCACCTTAATACGTTTGTGATCACTACCTAGACTTCTGGAGCCATATTCTCTATGCTCATTACATTTAGCCTATCGTGCATCCTATGTGACATTAGTGCATAATCTATCGTCGACTGCAGGCTCCCTACCTCCCATGTTATGTGCCCTTCACACATCTCAGTACTGTTGAATACAACTAAGTCATGCATTTCACACATGACCAGCATCATGTTGCCTGTTGAGTCTGTGTACCCGTGCATGTCTTTGTGTGCGTTCATATCTCCTAGTATAATAATCTCGCACCTTCTCCTAGCTCATTAATGTCACTTGATATGCAATCCAGCATTTTTTTGTTTTCCTCTTTGGCGTTTGCTCCTATCCACAGGTATACACAGCCAAGGAGTGTTTGCTCTCCTGCAACTTTCCCTTTTAGCTTTAAATGCTCCTTGCATTCCCGTTTGAACCTTTGCCAATTCATACTTTTATGAATGAATGCACCAATTCCACCTCCTTTTCTGCTTCCCTCTGTTCTATTGCAATATTCCCATGCATAGTCAGGATTACAGGGAGGTTGCTCCATGTCCCTAAGATGTGTCTCCACAAACCCGTATACCATCAGCTATTCCTGCCTTAGTTGCTGGTCTATATCCTCCCACTTCAGCCTATTCCTGCCACCTTGCATGTTAATGTACCCTATGTCAGAATGACCTTGCCCCTGGTGCTTACGTCTATTTCTTCTCCTACCGACTCTACGTTTCTTGAATCTTGGGGCCTCTCTGGGTCCGTCTTCGTCTACACTGGTGGTCTTAGGGCTCTGTGTCCCCCCAAAAAAGCCGTAGCTTGGCGCCCTATCCTACTACCTACCGTCCACCCGTGGCACCACTGTAGTGAATACCATCCTGTGCAAAAGGGTGGGAGCCAGACTCGTACACTTCCCGGTTTACCTTCATTATGCCGTACCCAAGTGGTCGGCTCAGACACCTAATGACCCGGTTAGCCTCAAGCCCACTCCGTTCGATCCCGCTAGCCTGGCCCGGACCTGTGGTATTGTGCATATGGTCACATGCACCTTCGCAGAGGTTTCTCTGAGTTTACGCAACCCAACCTCTAACTGTCTGTTTAGGTTCTGGCTCCTTCCCTTCAGCACATCGTTGAGACCAGCATGGATAACGACCAGATGTTCATGCTCCAGGTTGTCCGAAACCACCTTCTGAGCTTTTGCCATTGCGTCAACCATGCACTTCCCTGACTGGGCCTCCACCCTCACCCGCCCGCCTGCCTTCACTGTTGTAAGGACGCCATCCTCAACGCTAGCTACGTTGGAGTCCCCCACCACTAGGACCCTTCGCTCTACACGTTTGCCTCCCGCCTGCGATTGTCGTCCTCCAGTTCGCGCTAGCTGGTTCTCCACCCGCCGTGCGCCACTGGCACGTGACGATCTGCTCCCTGCCGTTCGTCTCTTCCCACCCAAAGCCTGCCGCACTACCTCGCTGTAGAGTTGTGGAACCGCCATGTTGACGCCGGCTCTCGCCTGTTGTTCAACGGCCCCTAGGCGTCCCTCCCTGCTCTAATGGCATGCCTCTGCCTGAGTCTCCGCGCTGTCCCCGCCGCCCGCCTGAGCTGAGCCGGGATTACGCGCCGCCTGTGCCATTAGCGCCTCCACCCGCTTTTCCAGCACGGCCCGCTTTTCCCGTTCTTCTTGTAGCTCGCCAGCTATTCGCTTTACCAGGACGGCCTCCGCCCCCTCCCTGTGAAGCAACTCGCCGATCCGAGTTTCGAGCTCAATTCGCCGCTCTCGCTCCACCTTCAGCTCCCCTTTGAGCTCTTTCACACTGGCTGCCCATTCCCCTTCCATCCGCCGCAGAGCCCCCTTAAATCCTTCACACGACCTGCACGCGAATCTGGCCTCCTCAGCGTCGGCTAAACTGGCGAAGTGCGTCTCGTCCAAATAACACCAACGTTTGCACTCCTCGAACTGCACCAGCTCGTCATCACCCCTGTCCTTCCTAGCCTACCGCACTATTGTCCACCCGACCACCTAACGAGAAAGCCCACCTAAATACCTGAACAAAGCCCACGGTAAGCCGTACGGCAAACTCGCTATCCGGCTACCTCCGATAGCTTCCCTAACACGGTTTAAAACTGCCGCTTTACACTGCTTTCACCATGCAACACGTGCGCCGCAACCCGCTTCCAAAAAAAAAAAAGAACTATTCGCTACCTACTAACGTCCTACGAAACTAACCAAGAAACTGAAGAAGCATAAAAACAATATATATAGATAGCTCGGTTACCCTAACACTTCTATCACTGAAATAAAAATAAACAAAAATTGAACTTATTGATTGGTATGCTGCTCCTGCTGCGCTGAGCTCCACTCGGCCACGACCGTCCTGTTCGGCTTCACTGGAGAGGCTTCACTCAACGATGATGATGATGATGATGATGATCATTTATTGGCATCCCCTTTGAAACGGGGCGGCGACAAATAGTCACCTAGCCTGCTTGATTTAATCAGGTATACTATACATGTTTTTTATCTAGCATTTTTGTATACCTCTCATTATTTTTCTTTTTCAAAAATTTACCTTGTACCGCTGCCTATGATTTTAAGAGATCAGGTCGTATCCGTCTTTTCCCTGCTTTTATTGCGATTGCAATTATAGGGACACTTCCACCGGATTTCTGCCGTCGCCGTCGCCGTCGTCGTCGCCGTCGCCGTGAGGTTGTAGAGATAAAATCTTCGCCGCGCGCCGTATGCCCGAGCGGAAGCGTGCGGGGATGCACGCTGTCACGGAGAGCGAACGCACTCAATCTTCCACGCGCAAGCAAAGAAGCGGGAAGCGAGCGCGGAGGGAGCGAGGGAGGGGGCGCATTTCTACTCTGCCAACAACCGCGCTCGTCGCTCGCTCGCACCGTCTCTTATCTCCACACGGCTCTAACCTTTATGCGCCGTGCATTCGCCGCTCAATTTCCGTTGAAGCGATAGACCGCACGTACCTTCACCCGCTGCGGCGTATATGCGCTTGCTGCCAGCGTTTTGACAGTCGTTGTCTGCAGTCATTCAGTGTGATCTATTCATGTTTGTTTGTGCGCGCTCACACCACAGTTAGTAATAGTCGGGCCACATTTTCCAACGCACGCTACACATGCAATGCTGCCCAGATCGGCAGTGCAGCGCTACAGGTGTGTCCCTTCGTACGCGCTGCCCACGGGCAGCGCTTCCCATCAACACCACCGTGTCACACGCGCCTTCTCGTGGTCATCGAGTCTCTCTTCTTGTCGGTCTACTTACGCCGCAGCACACCTGCTTACTTAATCAGCTCATGTTTACTACAATTCATATTGCTACCAAAGCCGCTCACCTTACTTCGTATGACATTGCTGTGTTGCTATCGCATTCATTGCTTTGCCCTTAGGGCGAAACTGTGACATTTTTCCACCAGTACTCTCATCGTCTCTTGCTGATCTCTACGGCTGATCTCTTTATGTTTCCTTCCACTTTAAAATAGTCGGGCCACATTTGTGAAACTGTGCTGAGTGGTCTCAGCACATCCCAACAAAACACTGCAGCAGCGCCACACTGTGGTTAACGAAAAGCAACCTGCCTCCCCGATTCGCGTCGCTTCAGGAGCATAGCCTTCGAGATATCGCATTTGTCACTCAATGGAAGTCGTAGCTGAACAGGCCAATCAACGTTGCCGCCCGTGCGGCTCCGTCTGCTTGAAATGACGGACGGTTCTAGCGGGCTTAATATGACACATACTGAGCATTGTGCAGCGTCTAAAGCATATATGCGCTATGCGTAGTCAGTATTCACTCAACCTACTCCGACAATCGGCATTCTTTACCACCCTTACAAAAAAAATTGTTGAAAAGTTGTTGAAAAGTCATTGGTCAATGTCAACAAATGGCATTGAAAGCACATTGAGGCTTTGTTGAAACATTATTGAGGAAATTGTTGACAGGTGTTGAAAATTGGCCCGCGACATTTTGTTGAAACATCATTGGGTCGTTTCAATTTGAGAAGTCATTGATGGATTGTTGAAACCATGTTGAATTCCAATATTGAAAGCCCATTGAAGAACTGTTGAAGATGTGTTGAATGTCAATATTGAAAACCTGTTGAGACATTGTTGAAATATGTTGAATGCCAATATTGAAACCCCATTGACATAATGTTGGAACTGTGTTGAATGTCAATATTGAAACCCCATTGAAATATTATTGGAGCAGTATTGAATATCAATATTGAAACCCCATTGAGATATTATTGAAGCATTGTTGAACATCAATATTGAAACCCCATTGAAGTATTATTGGATGAGTGTTAAACGTCAATATTGCTTGATGGAGGCAAAAGGTGCTACATATCAGAAACAGGACACAAGAGGAAAACACAGACAACACACACGTTAAGCACCAAACGTGTGTGTTGTCTGAGTTCTTCCTCTTGCGTCCTGTTTCTGATGCACTATGCCTTTTGCCTCCATTATATTATACCAACAAGCCCAACGTGCAATGTTAGTCAATCATGCAACACCATTTAAATATTATTGGAGCAGTGCTGAACGTCACTATTGAAATCACTTGAGAGCCCACTGAAATATGCTGTTTGGTGAATAGTGTTGAAAACTGCACTAGACTTTTCTTTAAATACCGCTGAGCTACGTTGAGTCTCATGGCATTACCATTGATGCCATCCATATTGATGTGGTCCTTGCATACTAGAGGACAGGGGCAAACTCAGGCACTTCTGTATTGAAGACCTGGGTCACCCAGGGATCAAAACCACTTTTAGATATAGCCTGTTATAAAACATATTATAGAGCTGCTAGCAGAACCATTAAGCCAGTTTTCGAATTGGCTTAACACACAAAATCAATACTCCTTCACAAAATCAACAGCTCAATATTGATGTGGACAAAAAGCATTTTTTTCTAGCTGAATTGTTTATTGAAGCCAAACATTTGTTAACTGTACAGCCATGTGTGCCTTGAGATCAAAAAATTCCTAACGCAATCTACAAACTGCCAGCAGCTTGATACAATAACGAAATTGAATACTGAGAGATGTAAAGTTTGCGTGGCCCTAAAGTAAAACATTTCTCAAAATTGAAATAAATAGAAAATAAATATTATACAAGCATTACAGTAAATACCATTTAAAATGTACTTGATTTCTCTATTTGGTAGCCAGTAACTTAATAATCATGGCACAATCTGCATGAGCCCACTGAGACTCTTATTTATTGGTTAAATGGTGTGCCCATTTTACTAAACGTTATCTACCTCTGAAACGACATGGTAATTACAATAACTTGTGCCATGGGAGCAGTTTATTGTGCTGCATTGCTTGTTGCACGATCCAGTTGCGTTTTCTGCCATGATTACTAGGTTCCTGGACAGGTCATTACATACCAAGCGATTTATTCACTTTGACTACTTAAGATTTTTATCTGATACAGTGGCCATTAGTTACCTGCTGGAAGACTTAAATGGAACTGGCATGAGGAAATTTTTTTAAATTTTTGAGTGCCGCAAAACAAGTTAGAATGAAAGAATTTGCAAGAAATCAGATTTCATGCATACATGAAAGAAAGCACATCGCTGCCTTGCCCGAGAACTGTTGTTGCACTCTGAATTTACGCAAACTTTAACACTTAATTCTTACTGTTTTGAAATAGCAAAATAAACCATTACTACAAACAAATGTTAATATGTAGTTTTCCTTAAACAGAACCACTCTGACAATAGCACAGATTACACTTTCCGGTGTACGTATGAAACCTAATTTTCTGCAAAATTTCTCACTGGGCCTACTTTTACTTCATCAAACAAACTTGAAATGGTGTGCCGTCATGGAACAGTCTTGGCATGAAATGACCCGAGATACCTATGAAATAAAATAGTCAAGAAACACTAGCTTTTGTAGAAATATATTAAAGATTTACGTAAAAATGTACTAAAGTACAAAGCGCAACACTTGTGCAATTCATTATTAATCACAACACAGTACTTGTGTCTGAACCATCCAACCTGGGCTTTTCAGGTGACTAGAAACATCATAATAATAAAAAAAATGTTGAGGGCTGCAAGTGCACAACACTTGAACTGTCCACAGACTTGAGCTCTTCTGGACACTTCAGGTCCCTTGCGAGAAGTGAGGCCAGAGTGTTCTTAATGTAGGTCATGTTTGTCCCAGGAAACTTGCGACAGGGAAAGCCTGTAAAAAAAGGAAAAACAGCATGACGTTAAAGATCAATGTTCCACATGCAAAAGTGCGACATACAGTACACCCTGTTATAATGAAACTGTTTCATTTGTTTTGTTTATTCCAAGTTTTCACGAGTTCAATTCTAGAGAATGACCAGCTTTCAAAGTGGAGTGGCACCGGAGGACTCCACTTAGTACAATATGCAGAAGGCAAACAGGAAAAGCCCACTGTGGCAGAATAACTTCATGAATATCCTTGATGTGAAAATGTGAACGTTGCTTGCTTAGGACAAAATGGTGGAAAAAAGACTTCATACTGTTGGTGAAAAAACTTAAAGGTAGACTACTGGCAACTAAAATTAGTTCTCTCAACAATCATAATCAAAATGTGCAGCACTTTATTGAACTTTTCCTTGCAGGAGTTGCTCCAAATACGGTTATGCGGCCAGAATTGAGTGTGGTATATCTGAATTTGTTTTACAAGCTCATATGCTACTGGAGTGCACTTCTCGCATCGTGATGACCATTCTTATGCCTCTCTACTGAAAACAAAATACTGCTTATAACGAGGATTTACTGCAGTTGCACGCCGACCTGGTTACACTAACACAAATAAATGCGAAGAAGAAATACGAAGAAATGCTCAGTCTTACAAGAGAAATATGCAAGTGGACTGGCTCTGCTAATCCTTTGAGGGTCACTGCCATGCATGTAGAGTGGTGGAAACAAATCGTGTGGTCACGACCATAAATATGAGGCGGCGAAAGAACATATAAATAAGCATACCTTTTAAGAATGAAGTGTCCCCAAGCATCACATTACAGATTCTGTAACCTTCTGCGACTTCTACAAAAATCCTGATTGTGCTGTTGCCCCTTGGCTTCTTCCAAAACTGATCTTTCTCTTTATTCTATGGTGCCCATCACTGCAGTAGTTTGGGAGTATTCACCTAGTTTAATGTTTTGTGAGTGTCATTACATTTAAAAAATGTGATTATGCTAGTTTGCCCTGCATGCTACAATAAACATGGTGTAAAACAGCGGACACTAAGAAACCTTTGTCACTTTGTGACCTAAAAAATTATTTACCCATTTTTTTTCTGGAAAGGTCACTAAAGAACAATCCAGAATAAAAATATAACGCTTAAATTGGGGGACGTTTGCCGGAAAATATGTGATCCTCAAAGGGTTAAACATGAACACCTACAAAGCTCATTCAATCTTTGATAAATCTAAACCCATAGTACTTGAGCACTGGTTTATAATAACGCTGAAAACAGGCAAGTGCGTCCTTGAAGTAAGAAAGCAGGAGACATTTCCAACAATTTCAGAGTGGGAGCTGTGGACATGCCTCATGTTCTGTAAGAAGCTTTATATAGTAGCTGCCAAGGGCCTATTGAGTACTGATCATTTTATGGGAACGTGAGGAAAAGTCAAATAAATACCTTTGTTTTTTCCACATCCTAGAATACAATGTGATAAATTGGATCTTAATTGGTTGAGTGCCTAGAATGAATGGACATTGCTAAACATAGCAATGTTGACAACGAATTTGGCAACTGTTCCTATTGGTGCTTTGATCGAAACAACCAAACAATTATGCCCCGTAACTTAAGCTCCCTCTGCTTAAAGGCTACTGTCTGCCACCACATGGACCTCCTTCAAGACAGGAGCAACTTTAATTCAATGTGGTCTGTTGAAATAGGTGAAATCACTATGTTTTGCGTTACAGAATCTGGAGGGCCATATTGATTGCTGAAATTTGGTGGAAGTGCTGTCCCTCGAGTTGAGCAGTAACTGCACTTGAGCATAGCTTCTCCACAATTCCTATATTATAACAACACTTTCAGGCTACTTAAGCACACCCGCTATAGCACCAGATTGGTAGCAAGCTTCACAGAGTGGTACTACAGATTGGTAGTTGCTTCATTCCAACTGTTCATTGCAATGACAGTCAAGTAGTGCAACTAATGCGCAAATACACCTAACTTTGTCAGTTGAAGCCACCAATCACTTCTGGCAGTTAAGGCTGCTTTTAAAATTTAGCACTTTAGTATGGAGGCGTTAGAGACTTGAGATCAAATGAACATTCATTCCAAATAGTAGGCTATTGTAGCACGTAGTTGCAGACACAGGCTACTTGAAAGTCATTTGTTGTGCTAATAGCAAGCTGGTAATTCCAAGTACAAAATGTGAAGGCAAAAATGCAATGGGTAAAAGGATGTACGGTACTTGCCTATAACAGCGTTGACCCTGATAAGGCCAAGAGCCTCTTTTTGCCTATTGGTGGTGGTGTTTCCGAGAAGTAAGTGGCCCATGAGGTTCTCCTCAGTGAACACATGGTGAATCAAGGCCCTTGCAAACTTGCCTGGTCCACCATGGCAAGCTGTGCCAGGATCATCTGAATGAGCACCTCTCCAACCTATGTGAAACGGCACGTTTAGGTAAATAATATTAGTGAGGTAGTTTAAGGATTTTAAGCACATTTACACAACAGCCACACTCCGAATAAATCACAGAAATACTGCCTGCTCCAGACCTAAAATGTCAACTAATGTCACTAATAAAAACAACTAAAACTAATGTCATAGCTCGTTATGCTGTTAGGATGCCATGTGCTTCAGAAATACAAGGATTCACCCAGTACAAAATAAAATAGTAAGTAAACCAAAGCATTGAAAACTTTAATGCAAGTAGCATTTTTAGGATACTTCACATACTTTCGGGTGTCTGTCTAACTATTTTCCAGCCAATTTGTGTCACTTGGTGGTCAATGGCTTAATGGGTAGGGCTGCTATGTAGACGGGAAGTGGGTTAATAACCATCTGATGGACCTGCTTGGATCTCTGGGTATGTGACTCAGAGTATGTGCCATTCTTCAATGAACCTCTTTCACGCCATCGTGGGCAACTGCTGCTTGTGTTGGCAAGCAGCAGTAGCAAGCAGCTCAAACAGGAAGATAACTGTCGACGTTAATGCGATTACCACTACACATCAGATTCGCTTGCTGTGTCCCAGACCTACTTAGCTGAATGTGTACATAAGACACAAGGACAGGGTGTGCCAACTGCCCACCTCATCAAATAAATGAATCGACTCCCAAATCAAAGGTTATGCAAAATCGCAAAGGAGACACTTAATGCTACCATTTTTACTAAATCTTAAGGAGAATACCTCCCAGCAATACATTCTCCTGGCAACAGTGCATTTGATCATGGTGACGCTAGACGATGAATGGCCAAAGAATTCACCTTTCGCATTCCGGCTGTGGCGTCTCCAGGCTCATTTTGATTCTGAAAACAGATGTCAGTATTAAAATGTGACGCCACGATAACTCAAAAGCAACAATCAAAACATCTACATGGACGATTAGGCCGACATAAATGGATGGATATAAATGACTGATTGAAAACATTAAAGCATGGCTGCTCTTGCCACTGGCAGTGTGAGGTGGGCAAATAATTTATTTTTAATTTCTCTCCTAAATTTTAAAATTATTTTTGCTCATCTACTGCATGAACTGTTGCGGCCACATCTTAAAGGTAGCTCGTTCATATAAAACCAGTGTTGCATTTTTTACTCCCCGTCTAACTGCTGCTACTGCAGTTTGCTTACTCTCTAAGTATTCCACAGAACTGCTCCACCAACAAACCACTGTTCCAAGCTTATGGCAAAGCGTCATTTAGATCACAAGATACGCTCCCCTTTAACTCTCTCTCCTCTTTAGTGTGTGAATTCAAAGCAAAAATAACTTATTGACATAGCTGTCTGCTTCTATCTCATAAAAAGCCTTGCTAATTTTTGACATTTGTCGATAACCCTTACATGCCTCTGGGAGCACAGTGGGACGACACGGCAAATATGCCCAAGCATCTCGTTCCTTTACTGATTTTCGAACTTAGTTATATCAATCAGTTACTGAAGGGCCAAAGGCTGAAACTTCACACGATGACATTATTTTGAATGTTTCATCCCACTAAAGCAGAACATAGCATCCCACAGAATCTGCCTTTTCCGTGAATATAGAGCGCCTACGCGAAGGCGTTAGCGCGAAGTACTCGATGGCGTCGAAGGGAGATAATGGTTAAAAAAAAAGTTCACCGCGCGCGTACTGGCGGAAAACAAACCACACATAACCTGATGATTTCACAGCATTCACTGGCATCAGCCCTTTTTTATCTCACCTATCACATAGAATCACATATACGCCATTGCAATTCTTTATTATTATCGCGCCACAGCGCGTGTCTACCGCACGGCGTGTCAGCGGACTCTGGGCACTCGATCCTGAAGCGAACAGCGCAGCAGAATACATTAGAAGGGCAAAACGCCCCGCGCATATTTTCGACGATCCCGACACGCCATGTAGTAGATGCACGTCAATGGACGGCGTTGCGCGAACGAAATATACTTGATTACAGTACAGTTCGGATTATTTCACGTCGCATTGTTTCCACGAAAACGGCAAAGCACGAGCGCTCATTAATAAGGCTAATTTCAATCGGTGCTGGAACACCGTACCAAACATCGTGGCGCGCACAACATGCCCTGTTTTAGCTGGCTCCACATAGCTGCCCACCAAAACGGCAGAGCACGAGCGCTCATTAATAAGGCTAATTTCAATCGGTGCTGGAACACCGTACCAAAAATCGTGGCGCGCACAACCACGGCCGGGCTCGACTGGCGCGCGCGTTCGCAAGAAGCGAGCGCGCGCGCCAGTCGAGCCCGGCCGTGACACAACATGCCCTGTTTTAGCTGGCTCCACATAGCTGCTTTACGTCGCCGCAAGCGCGCTGTGAAGTTAAATCAGGATAAAACTTCATGCTCAATATCACAAATCTAGTGCTGCACAACCAATTCTCGCAACGGAAGGATAGTACTAGTAATGAAAACGAGCACAGAGGCGCGTGGAAGACACGCACGGGCTCTGTACGCACTTTTGCTGATAGCGTCGCAATGAACGAGCAAGTGGAATTCGAAACACTCACTCACCTTCGATGTGGCTGAGTCGGAGGCGATCATGGTGATCTTCGAGGCAACGTGTAGCCCATTAAGACCGAGCAATAAGTTGTAATATACCAAAGATGTCACAGCGAGGCAAAGGGCACAGAAAACGCAGCAAACTCATCACGCAACCCGCACACATACGCCGCACGCACAAAGTTCTGGAATCCGCCAAAGAGTCAACAGCACAAGCGCGCAATCACACAAAAACGCGCATACAAATCCACGCTTTCATAGATATGAATTGCCATATTTATTAACAAATCTTGTAATATAATGGTATTTCTTAACAATTTCTGTGGTTTGCAAGAGTGTGAAAATTTTCTGCTTAGCTTCCTTGAGGAACTATTTTCTTTATCGCGGTAACGCAGTGCGCCGGCCGGTCACGTACGGAGCGCGCGGGAAATAGTGCAAAATTCAAACGTCGCAAATGTCGCGCCCTGTGTGCGCGCACAGTTTTAATCGTTTGTATTAAAAAGAAATATTTATTTTAATACGTGAAGCAACCGGCGCGAAATGAACTACGGACCAGCAACGTACACAATTGTCGCTGTTCGTGCTTGTTAGTTTGACATCATGACGAACGGTAGACAGCATGCCGTCCCATTGATTAAACATTTGTACCTGTGCTTCTGCGCTACGATTTGCTACCGGCAAAGTATAACAGCGTAGATTGTGCGTGGTGGCCAAGCAGTTTCCCAGCACACTGGCCAGCACCCCGTCTCTACGTGTTACAGAATAGACCTAGGCTTTCATGTAAAATATGGACACCACGTCGCAGAGATCACCCAAACTTGTTTCATTTTATTGTGCGCTAAGGGCTAACAACTAAACAAAACGCACTCTTTGAAAAAACATATTTATTTATTATGCTTACATACTACTTTTCCCACCATCTTGCCCATATTTAACATGGAGGCAATGCCGTTTTCTGACACAGACAGGGCACTGGCCACTTACAATAGAAGTCGATGGGAATCCAGGAGGTGCCCAATCATCGGTCATTGGTCACTGCTTGTTGGGACGTTTGTCTTGTGCTCCAATTTTGTGTCTATATATATATATATATATATATATATATATATATATACATACAGGGTGGTCATTTTTAAGTCTTACGGAATTTTTAGAAATCGCCTGTGGCAGGTAGCATAATTCTTATCATTGAGCTGGGTTAATCGATGAGGCGGACATTAGTAGCACGAGCAATCGAAACATACATTCAACTAATTAAGAAGAAATCACTAATTAACTTCTTATTTTATTACTTTACGACACATATTGCGATTTACGAATTTGAGCCGGTGAGCTTGTCAGGCGTATCCACTTGGAATGAATTTCCAGAATGACACCAGTTTGGAGATATGCGCCATCAAACTCGCCGTAAAAATGCACTGTTGTTACACTTACTTTGTTACCAAAATGCTGTTTTATACATTGAAGCGCAAAAGTAACTAAAACGCCCTTGTATTTCGTCCCACACTTTGGGCAATAATATCTCGAAACTGGTGTTATACTGGAAATTCATTTTAGGTGGATGCGTCTTGCAAACTCACCGGCTACAATTCATATATTGCAATATGTGTCGTAAAATAATTAACTAAGAAGTTCATTAGTCATTTTTTGTTAATTATTAGAATATTAGTTTCAATTTCTTGTGTTACTAATGTCCGTTTCTTCGAATAACCAAGCTAAGTGATAAGAATTATGCTACCTGCTACAAGCGATTTTTAAAAATTTTCGTAAAGCCTATAATTTTGAACACCCAGTATATACAGGGTGTCCCAACTTTCTTGCACCGACACTTAAATATAGGCAAGTGCCACGTAGCTGGACAGAACCAAGGTAATGCTGTTTGCCGTCGCTTACAGATACTCATTTTTTCATTAGATAAATAATTAGATAATCATTAAAATTAATAATTATTAATCAATTAATAATAAATAATTAGCTTCTCAGATATTATATTTAGCTGAAAAGTGTCAATCAGAAAATTATAGAGCAACAGGAAAAACTCCCGATACAGCTTTCTGTTGCCCAATACGTGGTACATAAAAGTGTTTTTCCGAGCGTGAAAGAAGCCCGCGGATACACGCATAGTGCCTCGAGCGGCTACTTGTGCGGCAATTTTGCGTGTATTCGCGGGCTTCTTTCACGCTCGAAAAAAAAAGAAAAAGAAAAAAATCAATTTTATGTTGCACGTATTGAGCAATAGAAAGCTGTATCGGGAGTTTTTAGTGGCAGGAGCGTCGAGTGCCATTTGTTCTTTGTACAGTAACTTCCAGTTCACCTCCTGAGATGATCAAGAGGTGAAAATAAATCGAAAAAAATAGTACAGTACAAAATTCACGAATTTCATTATAGATATGATATCGGAGCATAAGTTTAGCTATAAGTTGAGTTACTGAAGTGTCTGGAATAACTAGAATTAATTAGCTGAGACGACCGGGGATGCAATCCAAGTAAATCAGAAAAATAGAAAAAAAACTGGTTCAGTTCAGAATTCATGACTTTCATTATAGATATGATATCAAAGCATAAGTTTTGTTGCAAGCTGACTTGCTGAAGTGTCTGGGATAATTATAACTAATTAGCTGAGACCAGATTAAAAATAAATCAGGAAAAAAAGAAACAAAGTAGTACAGAGCAAAATCCATCGGTTTCTTTATAGACATGATATCAAAGCATAAGCTTAGTTCAAGTTGAGTTACTGAAGTGTCTGGAATAATTATAATTGATCAGAAATCACTTATTACTGCTTACCAAAGCACAGAACACCAACGCCGGGATGCGAGTGCCAAAAAGAAACACCTAAGTCAAAGTTTAAGGTTGCCTACTCTTTTAAGCATGAAATGCTTTTAGCTCCCGTTGTCGGCGATCTTCAAGTGACCTTGAGCCAAAAGCCAAAGCTGTTATCCGGGCAATCAAAACGAGAACATGCCGGCAAGTTGAAAATGAAATTTTGTCACCCGTAGGCACGAGTACAACTGTGGCATGGACGTAGACTGCAATATAGCGTACCGTACATGCAATGCATTGTACTTGATATAAACAAAACATATGAGCAAATAAAATAGTAAATGGTGTCTGCTTGACACTGGCTTTGCCACACATCAAAAACCACTATGACAAGTTGCGAGAACAAAACGAGATCATCCGAGCAACCAGTCAAACTTGAAAAAAGGCGGTCTCTGGCACCAACCCTTTACTACACATGCTAGTTACTCTCCAAACAAATTACAAAAAAATATTGCTTGCGAGTTCTTCCCAATGTTTCTTGACAATATCACTCAAGCTGTAACTTCTATTATGCTGAAGTTTTGTCATTTCCAATAGCGACGTTCAAAAGGCAGATAGATACAGGGGCAGATAAAGTGGGCCGATCCTGGAGGCAGTGCAGAAAGGGTCCAAGATCAATGGCACCCGTTTCATGTGGGCCGATCCTGGAGGCAGTGCAGAAAGGGTCCAAGCTCAATGGCACATATCCCCTGTGGGCACGGGGACCTGTAACGCTTCCTTGAACTGCCCTTGTCATACGTGGGACCCAAAGAGACAAAGTTAACAGCCCTTCCTCTGTCGAGAAAATGGAGTACTGACTATTGATATGTTGTTGGCATATTGTTGAGGAATTGTTGACACAATATCCTTTCAATAATGCCTCAATAGTTATTGAACATACACAACAATACCTCAACAATAATGTTGTTGAGCGCTTCACAACAGTAAAGTCATTGACTAATTGTTGTTGACATATTGTTGAATAATGTTGAGTATTATTGAGAAGTGTTGAGCAATATTGACATTGAATATATATCTGAAAGCAAAGCTTGTCGCCGTAAGCATCTTACGTAAGCAAAGGCATATCTTACGTAAGCAAAGCTTGTCGTCCGATTCTAGTAAGCGAAGCTTGTCGTCCGATTCTAGCATGCTGATTCTAGCGTGACGGCTTCCGAAGCCCAGGCGAAACGTCAGCGAAGAGCCGCCGACCCTGAATTTAGGGCAAACGAAGCGGAACGCCTGCGGCAGCGTCGTCTTGCCACAAGCTCCCCCAGTTACGACTCGAGAGATAGGCATTTGGTTCAAGTTATGTGACACTCTATATATTTAGTGGTGATTAAGTGAACAATAAAACAATATATATGTGTAAAACACATACACGTCTACATGTGTGTGTTTCAGATATATATTTAATGTAAATATTGCTCAAAAATTCTCAATAGTACTCAACATTATTCAACAATATGTCAACAACAATTAGTCAATGACTTTACTGTTGTGAAGCGCTCAACAACTTTATTGTTGAGGTATTGTTGTGTACGTTCAATTACTTTTGAGACATTATTGAAAGGATATTGTGTCAACAATTCCTCAACAATATGCCAACAACATTTCAATAGTCATTTTTATAAGGGTCCCACTGCTCCATTGTGATATTATGAGACGGCCTATGAGGGTGCTTAGTACACTCCGAGGTTACATGTATTAGTGTAGGTATGCCACCGCACCAAGGGCATGTGACCCTATAGCGGGTGGGATACATGGATTTTAGCAGTTTTAGATGGGGGAATACCCCGGTCTGTATTTTTAGCCAATCGGCGGCCTCTTCCCCGCTAAGTTACGGGTGAGGCGGTGGGTATTTTCTGCGGACTCCGCGCTGATGTGCAAGTATGTCTTTGACATTTAAATTTATGGGATTTTGTGAGGGATAGTGTGAGAGGTTGGGGTTCGAAGAGGATGCCATCGCTCGGTTAGTAGACGCTCGAGCCACGGCCGCTGGATAAAAAAAAGGCACCTTTTTTTTATCCAGCGGCCGTGCTCGAGCTAACGCGTTAGCCTGTTCGTTCCCGTGTACCCCCGCATGTCCCGGGCACCAGAGTAGGCGATGGCGGTGGTTGAACGATTTGGGGATTGTCGCGAGGCTAGCCGCAGTCACGTGCCCCTTGAGAAACATGCAACACGTCTCCTGGGAGTCAGTGACCACTACTGAGTCCCTTTCCGAACGCTCCGCGTGAGCGAGCGCGATCGCCACTGCTAACATTTCGGCCAAGGTAGGGGAGCCCGCCGTGGTCGACGCGGTAATTTGCTGCTGGCTGATCGTGTTCACGATTTCCTAGGCGTACCTCCGTTGGTAGCGCTGCCCGGTAGCCTCTGCATACGCAGCTGCGTCCGTGTAGTACGTATTGTACCTAGCGTTATTTGAGTACATCGATTGAATATGTTGTGCGCGTGCTTTGCGCCTTTCCTTGTTGTACTCGGGATGCTTATATATCAGGCATATCGTCACAGCAGTTTTGTCCATCAGTATTGTATTCAAGCAGCATGGTTATCTTGCGCTATTCTGTGTATTTATTGTTTTCCTATTATTCTGGTAAAATTATTATTTCCAAATAGGTATTGAACTTTAATGTGACAGTATTTGTTCCTAGAGCCCTGTGCCAACTATTGCCTGCGACTTTTCAGGGAACATTTGAACAATCTTGGTAACATAAATATAACATAAAGTTTCTTAGCATTTATGAAATTTTTCGCCGTTATGAGTCCTTCATGACTGATTATTTTTTTGAAAACACATCCGAATGCGGCAGGATACGCAAAGTACAATTTGAAATTAACCAGAAAGACTCATTGATATGGCAATATTCCAGGGTGACACCGCCGTATCAGAGCGAGGTGAAAAATAATATTTCAGGACATCCAGCTTCCTGACATACCTACAAAGAAAATTATACAAAGAATAGGTTTCGTATCCATGAACACTTTCTTCAGCCACGCAGCATATGTTGCCGCTACAAATTGATAATTTTGGCTAAAGCTGTATTTTAGCAGTCTCACCAGTGCTGTGTAGATTGTCGCACTCAGTCCGATTACGATGTTGCACCATGCAAGTGGAAGACCAAATACTGGAAAAAAGAAATTAGGTTGAAGTCACTAATGCTGAAGAATGTGGCACAACACAATTAGGGACAGATTTCTACGCAATAGAATAAGTACCCAGAAGAAGCGTGGCGTAAATGTCTCCTAGGAATTTACATGGTAGGCAGATACAGTACCCGTTATTATTATATATATTATTATTAATAGCAATAACAACAATGATACAGAAACTTTGGTCTCCGAAGCCAAGCGGGGGCTTTAGGGGAAGTACAGTAATGTGCACGGTGGTGTAGTGATAAATTTAAGGCGAAAATGTGTTTATGAAATAGGCTATCAGTAATTCACTGCCAAAACGAATACAGGTGTTGTTTAAATCTCCTATATCTACAAAACACGCCCTATACATGCGTAACAAACGTACTCACCGGTCACCAGGGTGAGACTTGCGGCGAAAATAGACAGAGCACCAAGGCTTAGCTGAAATTGTTGAACATAAAACCCACAGCTCTGAGAACTCAAAAAACTTTCTCTTGGTTGAATAAGTGCTTGGTTTAGGGTACACTAAATATGCGTACTTTACACTCCGACAAAACACACATTTATTCATTGTGGGATATCAACTAATAAATGCCACTAATTGCTTTCTTAGAGATGCATTAGTTGTGCTGTGGTATATATCTTTGTTTCTTCCGCACGACACAAACTGGTTTTGCTGTATTTAGTGCTTCCGATCACTCAAGGGACGTCCGGTGAGCATATCGCAGTGAGATTTTGTCGAGAGTTCACGCTTGCTAGCTGTCATACATATCAGGACATTTATAACTTCAATGTTTTCTACTTTCTGTATGTTTAACAAAGTTATTTAACTGAAATTCTCATTATAAAACTCCATGGTAATTGCAAAGCATACATCTTCACTTCATATAATATCTAAGCCAGTACGTGAAGACAAACTGGACTGTAGTCTCTATCCCTGAGATATCAAGGCACATTTTGTGGTTGCAGAATCTTTTTTTCCTGCCTTGCGTTATCAGGGCAAAGCACAACTGTAAACAACTCGCTCCACCTGCAACATTCACTAATAAGTTCTTAGTACCAACAGTACCACCAGTACCGCAGTACCGACAGTAACACTGAAGCAACAGAGATTCATGTAAAATTAATATCGCTTTTGGAATATCTTGGAATGCCTTTTATTCGGACCCTTTGTGGAAAACATATTAAAAACTGCTTTGAAATTTTGTCAAAAATATTTTTCAATAATCACAGTGGCATCACGCCAGCTCGGGGAACTCTAACCGAACTACTGCACTTGGGTAGAAGAACAATAAGTAAGGAAAACTCTCGCAAAAGAGGCGCAAGCAGTTGTGCAAACCACTTTGCGGTAGTAGCAAAAAATGTGAAACAGCTGCCGCACATGCAAACTCCAAAACGGATGTTGACAATGCGAGCAAATGTATCTCGAAGTTTTGAAGTGGTCACTACCGTGATTTTATATAATTTCATCTGTCACAATGACTGTGTGTGCTTTTAGGACTATTTTAGTATTTTTGCTATATTAGCCGTGCACGTGTAAAATCTATGCGCAAGTCTTCGCGCAAACGTCAAACGCGAATTTTCTTCTTATGGCATGGTATTTAACACTCATGCCAGGCTAAGATATTGAACGTAAAATACTTCTTAGCTCATGGCGGAAGGACACGTAGGCCATTTTAAAGCACAGAAGTTTCACAAACTATTACAGTCTGTATGACTCATCGAGATTTCTCCTGCAACCAAGATGCCACGAATTCGTGTCCTAAATTATTTAGCATTTCTGCCGCCGTATGCAGAAAACCGTAGCACTATGGGCGTGTCGAAAGCTAAAAAAAATCTGTTTCACAGAACCGTGAATGAAAGTGAGTAATGTAACTGTGACAAAAAATGTCATGAAAGAAGGCAATCTGCTTAGGCTAGTCCAAGCGTTTGTAATAAGCAGAATAGTATACGTGGCATCATACCTACGATGGTGCTCGTCAGAAAGATACAAATTAGACTGCTTAATCAGAAAAAGCTACGATCAAGCAATCAGACTCTCCATCACCACCAGCAACGATAGACTACTGCAGCTAGGTCTACACAATACACTGGACGAGCTAATCGAGGCACAACGTATAGCACAATATGAACGCCTGTCCAAAACTAAAACAAGTAGGCAAATATTCGATTGCCTGCATATAGGGTATCATACCCAACATAGTATCAAAGTAGATATGCCCAGACTCATCAGAGGCATGATGACCGTCCCTCGAATACCTAAAAATATGCATCCCACCCAACATCAGGGTAGGCGGGAAAGCAGAGCACGCAATATACAGAAGTTCGGTTACAACAAGGTCACCACATTTGTAGACGCAGCTAGATACAGACACAAGCGCGCCTACACAGCAGTGGTGATAAATTACGAGGGAAAATGCACGCCGAGCGCTACAATCAACACGCCACACGTAGAAACCGCGGAGGAAATAGCTATCGCGTTAGCCATAGCACAAACACAAGCAGATATATTCATCAGTTATTCCCGAACGGCGATACGAAACTTCGCCAACGGTCGAATCTCGCCAGACGCACTACGACTCCTAAAATTAGGTAATAACCACGACATAAATGTCCATCTCATCTGGACACCCGCTCGTACACTACCAGACGGTAGCAATGAGGTGGCGCACCGCATGGCTCGAGAGCTTACGGACGGAGCCTCCGTTAGTCCCGCCTCAGCGACTACCGACGAGTGGGAGTGGGAAGATCGAATGAACAGATTTCATTAAATTGCACAGTACCATAGATTGCAGAGGCGCACACGCCCGCCATCTCACCCAAAATTAAACTAAAATCAGTCTGTCGAATGGCGGCAGTTACAAACCAGATCCTTTCCGAGTCCAGCTATCATGCACATAATACACCCAGATGTACATACGACTGACAAGTGGAGACATTGCGACTCTAGAGCCACCCTAGAGCATACGCTATGGGAATGTACTGGTATAACACACCATAAGTGACGCAGCCTCAAACAGCGACATCCTCCGCACGCGCTGGGAGTCTGCGTTGCTCAGCTCCGACCTGCAGCACCAACTCTGGGCCGTCCAGCGAGCCGAGGAAGCCGCCAAGGACAAACAACCCTTGGCCGAAGCCTAGGCGGGGTCCAGGCCTACCCAACGAAATTGCAGGGCCCTCAATAATGTTATTTGAATGAATGAAAAAGTGTGATGCCACCACAAGAGAAATGAATGTGTATGGCTAAGGAAGAAAGTGTGGGTTGACTTTTCTTGACGCATGTGTAGTTTTATGTAGGCTTAAAATCGAAATATAAGAACATTATTGATGTCACCTGAAGCGTGGGAATACAGCTAGTATAGACCTCGGACCATGAAAGTCCATCATTTGCGTTTTATGTAGTGCGCAGGGTGGTAAAACAGAATGAATCAGGTGAGCCAAAACGCTCATAATCCGTTTCAGAGCCACGAACCCTGCTCTGCCAAGAAACACTGAGCACAGCGATTGTAAACCTGCGCTGGCGTGGGGAATTTCGTTGAGCGACTACTCAGCCTGAGGAAAAAGACTGAGGAATTCAAATTACATTCTGCAACTGCACGGAGTTGCCACAAATCGTCCGACCGCAGCCGAAGCCAACGGTTGCACGCTGCAACCGTTTCATGCGACGTTCGCGCAACGCTCCGTATAGCTTCGCTCCCGTCCTTCTGCTGAGGACTTCAAGCGTAATTTTTGCAGAAGGATAGAAGTGTTATACTAGAGCATCGTACATTGCTGTAAACGGATGCAAATCCAGACTGGCCAAATAGTTAAGTGGAGCTAATTCGGTTATACGTTGTCTAAAAGTAAACAGTACCTAAGGAAAGACTTTAAATAATCGCGCAAACGTTATGAGACATATGAGTTCATTCAGAAACTTCTGTCCCTGAGCAACAACCGCAGCTATCGTACGGCAGGATCATTCGAAACAGCTCTTACATCCATCGTTTTCTCTCCATAGAAACTCTCCATATATTTGAGGGAAACGACTATTCAATAACTTAAAATGCTGAATTCTGGAATTGCATAGAAATTGAGTAGGAAGGGCTCTTGCATTCGTATTAAAATGTACACTATTCCAATACTACTATATTTTTTTATTGCGCAGGCTTTCTTCAGAGCCCCATCAAGAGAACCATGTAAACGAGAACATATTGAAAACAACTTCATTAGCTGTTTTTCTGCAACCTCTACTGCACTTGCCAACACACTTATGCCTTGGACCAGATATTTAGGTAACTGATGGCACTTAAAAATATTACAAGTAACTGGAAATGACAAAAAGCAATATGCACTTTTAAGGTGTGCCATTTTTAGAGCTTGGTTCAAGTTACGCAAAACACCCTGTACTGCATATCAATTGATCTTTGAAAAGCGTTTGTTCTGCAAGTAAGGCGCTTCTTGACAGGATGAAACTGAGAGAGTTTGCTCACAACAGCACAGAGCCGTTGTTTGTCAAAGAAAAACCTCGGGCAGTGTGGCATGAAGTACCACGCATCGTATTCACCTTTCTGCGAGAGACTGAATTGATGGGCTCAAACATAGTGACATATGCTATTCATAACATGGAAAGTGTCACTCGAGCAGAGCAATTGTTGCCAACCAAGTCCGGCAGGCTAATTCAGCCGAAATGCTGAGTTACTTTAGTTTAGTTAGTTTCGGCAGGCAGATTCAGCTTTCGTTGTTCCGTGTCCTTGGTTACGCCGACTAAGGTGGAGCATTGCTCCAGTTATACTATTCGCGGAATGTCTGGATTCCATCCTCATCCCTGTCACCATCATCATTATCATTCATCTCACCCCCCTGATTACGCCTGCTGGTTTCCTTTGTTTTTTTATGACACACCATATTGTTTGGAGCTGCTGTTTAGATTTAGCTTCGGTCCAGTATTCAGTTATACTCTAGCTCCAAGCAATTTCGCAGCACATCGCCGACGTCGCATGTCCCTGGACTTTTTGGGTCACCTGCCAACCACCTATCCACACCTGCCTGACCTCTGCTTTTGGTGGCCTGCCTTGCCGCCTTCAACACCTCTCTTTTCTTTCTTAACGACCTTATCTTTTCGATTTCATTCCCTCTTTTTCATCAAATGCTTTTGCCAAATATGTTTCAATAAATACTGTCGAGACGCATCCCATCATGCTGATGCTGACCTTTGGTGCATCAAGATAACATTTTGACATTTGGTTCGGCTGTCTTGGGTTTACACCTCTTTATACCTCTTCAAACTTTTTTGGGTTTATACCCCTTTTCATTTACGTTTATTTGGCTAACACCTGCCATACCTTTGGTGGTGCAGGTTTTCCTCACGTTTATTTAGGCATCTTTCATCTCCGAGGGGCCCAAAAATAGCCTATAAGAAGGTGGCAACCACCACCGTTACAACAACTATTCTGAATGAAAAGGCGATTTTACTTACCGTGACAAGAATGTATAATAAGCAGGCGATCAGCGAATATATGAATGAAACCGCAACCGAATATACTGAAAAAATAATAAAAACAGCGAGTAGTCAATTATAAAAAGCCAGTGTGCAGTGCCTTCGTATAACAATACTGTTTAGACTGAACACAAACTGGCAACAATATTTGCAATAGTGTACATGTACTCTCAAGCACTACATGAAGGAAAGTTGATGAAAATGCACAATCCATGCCCCTCTATCTCGTGAACAGACGTAAAAGAAAGTGCGGGTTTGGGCAAGTAGTAACTGGTGTTATAAATTTAGAGAACGAGTTCATTGCTCGTGCTGTTAATTCACTACCATTAGGAGGACTGGAAGGAAAAGTTTATTTAGTTCACAACATTCCGTTTTCTTACACTGACCTGCGCTCTTATAGAGACAGACAGCCGTTCGCGGACCGTTATCAGCACCGTTTTCCTCTATAAACAAGTATTTTTATCTTTTAATTCTTCAAAGTATGCCGCACAATATTCCGCGCGGAGGCCACAGCCTCCGAGCGCGGTGAGAACTAGGGCCCTGGGCCAAAAAAGCGACACATTGCAGTTAGCATTGTGATTTGCTGCAGCCAGAGATGCAGCAATTTATTGCACCAGGTGTTTAATTTCAGAAGTGGCATTGAAAAGGTCAAAATACGAATGCGTAACGAAAGTTGCCCTAACTCCTGTGAAAGCCGCCTATCGTTCTGCTTTCTCCATTTACAAAGTGCGCTATGCTTATCACTCTCACTATTCCCGGTTGCTGGCGTAGTGACTCCTAATCTTTATAGATTGCTGCGATCGAAAAATTCTGCTTACAAACTGTGCACGTCATTTTGGAAGCAACCGCTGCAAGAATAAACACTTCCGAAGGGCGCTTTTTGTGGCAGTTCCTTGAGGCAGTGATTTTCATTGGTTATTTCCATTGGTATTAGGCGTGTCTATACAGAGTGTTCTTTTTTTGGGGGGGTTGCATCATTATTTTAATTGTCTGATGCAGATAGCACAATTGTAACCCTTGATTATAAATTACTCAATGAGTCGGCCATTACCTCTGCGAAAAATAAAAATGCCTAATTCAATAATTACTATCATTACACTAAACATCTTAATTATATTTTACGACACATATATAATCTATATACGAATTGTAGTTGGTGAGTGCGCAAGGCGTATCCACTTGAAACGAAATCTTAGGACTGCTCCAGTTTCGAGATTATAATTTTCAAAATGTCCTACTACATGCATTGGTGTTCTAGTTACGTTTGTGCTTCCATGCAAAAATCAGTTTTCATAAAGAAGAAACTGCAGCGCTATTGCATTTCGTCGGACCTATGCAAAAATATTATCTCAAAACTGGTTCAGTCCTGACAATTTGTTTCAAGTGGATACATCTTGCACACTCACCGGCTATATTTCGTAGGCTGGAATATGTGCCACAATATAATTAATAAAAAAGTTAATTAGTGCAATTAGGGTAATTAATCATGTAGGCATTTTGATTTTACTTAGAAGTAAAGGCTGCGTCATTGAGTAATTTAGATCAATAGATAGAGTTGGGCCTGCCACAGGCAACTTTTTTTTATAATTTGATGCAACTAAAAAAACACCCTATATAGCGTGCCAAGGAGGAGGAGGAGGAAAAAAGAGCGTGCCAAGCTATTTCTGAATGCTGAAATGCTGAAAGCCGCATTTCTCAGAAAGGCGGAATGCTGTATTAGCAGAAGCCGCTTTGCCGTTCAGCGTTTATAAGCGCTGCGTAAACACTCATTTCTTCCGGCAAGCAGAGGGGCTAGAATCTGCACATGCTTTTGCTGCACCTCATTGTTAATATCTTAACGAGCGTTTCTTTTCCTGATCGTATTTATTTCAGTACTTCTACTCTAATGTGGGTACTAACATGGTGTGTGGTGCCATTAAGGTCAGGTACAGTGGCTCTGCTTACCACTGCCACTTCTGCGGAAATACCACTTCTGCGGCAGAAGTCATCCTCAGGATTATCACTCCAGCCGATGCTGTTTAAGACGCCATTCGTCAGTATGGTTACGCGTAGAAAAGCAGACGCTACAGTTATTTGGTTCGACAAGGACGGGTCTCGTATTCCCTTCGGCGTGCTCTACAAATTACGCAAACATTCGCTTTGCAGAACTCAACATGGCAATGAATAATGTCGTATTATATTTCTGGAACGGCTGAATTCCGATTCATGCTGTTATCTTAGGTCGACCCGTCGCAGTAACTCAATGGCGTTGAGCTGCTGAACACCAAGTTGTGGCTTCTATCCTTCGATCGGCATTCCTAAGAGACAGAATGTCAAAACGGCCATCCATCGCGCACTGGGACCACGTTGAAAACCCCAGGTGGTCCTACTTATTCTCGAGCCTTCCACTGCGGCAGCCCTGATAACGGGCTGTGCCGATTCGGTACGTCGCAGCTCACAATACATTTGCGCATGTCTTTGCATTAAAAAGGGGAGAATGCTCGAATGTCAATGATAGTGGCAGGAACGTACATCAGTCGTCGAATCTCATATGACTATGAAGCCTGCTCGCCATTTTGCATTTATGAGCGTAAATTACTAACGATCGCGTACATTTCACATTTTATTCTACAATTTACATTTCAGAATATACGACCCGAATATACAATACAGTCCCTTTGGTGGCACTTTTGTGTGAATCAGCTCTTTCAGTTTCTAGAAATGCCAATTCTTCTGTCGTAGACGCTGGAATGAGTGAAATCTACGCAAAAATTAGTTATAGCGCAAGTATATCGCCTATTCACAGACTGCATATATGGTGCTTAAAGTTGTGAAGACAATGCGTGAAATGAAGCTGGAATAGTTTCTTTGTTCGAAAAACTCACGTTGAAAAGGATCTGACTTCAGCAACATTTTTATTTCCAGAAATTTTGTTCCATGCACACATATTGAACCTTGAATTTTGACTTTTCGGTCCAGTCTTTCCGAATTCAGAGTGAACCGCTGGTCAATCAAACGGTGATACAAATATTATCTACCAGCCCTTCCGTCGCCGTACAAAGCGTAGGATTGAAGCAAGGTGAATGTTTTTTTTTCTAGGAAATATGCAATGTAGAAGAAGTTCAAAGTAAGCAACAGTTGCCGTGTATGAACTTTACAGGGACATCAAAAAGTTTCAGTTCGCTATACCCTAAAAGCAAACTTCATTATTCTACACGATTCGTGATTTAACTTAAGTTCTCTGATTCGGCTGAGTTTCTGCTTGCTCTGCGGTTATCTTTTTTGCTCGTCCTAGTGTGCACATTGATTAGAGTCCGTACGAGTGCCATTAAAATTAAATATATTTAAAATTCTACGA
Organism: Dermacentor silvarum; assembly: GCF_013339745.2. NCBI lineage: Eukaryota > Metazoa > Arthropoda > Arachnida > Ixodida > Ixodidae > Dermacentor > Dermacentor silvarum. Next base: position 111,415,099 of record NC_051161.1, read on the forward strand.
TCTAGTCAGCTTACTTCATGTTGGTTCTGTGTATTGCCTAATATGGTGTAATATATTGTTTCAGCTTTATATTTTACGCTGCGAATTATCTCTCTGAGCCGAATTTTGACAAGTGTGACCAGGCGTAAAGCTTCACAATTGGGAATTTTCTTGCGTTATTATTCGCAAGAAAATTCCCAATTCTGAATCTTTACACCTGGTCACACTTGTCAAAATTCTATTATTTTTCAGTTCTTGATCCAGTCGATTCCACCCCTTGGTAATCCTAGGGCCCTATAACGTAAAATGATTCCAAACTGTTTTGATTCGAATTTCTGTAATCAGCCTCCACGATTGGTCAAAACATTTTCGGACTTCTCACAACTTCGCCTGTCTGTCACGCGATGTCACGAAAGCCGCGATAGCTCCCCATCTGATATATCGTTTACACACTGATTATGCATGATTAAAGCGCAGAAAAGAAAAATAATAATTCCTGATTCGACGACTTTTCACCATTAGCCCTCTGCTATTGGTCCAATGTTTTCTGGCTACGCCCACTTCACCTTTCTGTCATGCGACCTCACAAAACCGCGAGAACTCACCACGTCAGAGTGACGTGTAAGCGAAAAAATGCATTAATATGCCGAACAAAACTGAATTTTTTTAACACGAAAGTGTTTTATGCCGGGGTCCACCAAGACTTCACTGACGTATTTCCGTCACGGAAATACGTCATAGAACATAATACAAAGAAAGAAACCAGAAGAAAAAGTTCCACAAACATGCAAAATTTGCGAATCGACCCCACGACCTCTCGGTCCGCGACGATAGATCGCCGAGCGTTCAACCCATTGCGCCACAAACGCATTTGCAGAGAGCTACACAGACGCGCCTTATTTATCTAACACTCCTCCGTGTACCCGCGCTCTTGCTCGGGGAGGTGCCGCCGCCTACGAGCAGAAAAGAGAAGTACTGCATTATGACACTAACGCGCACCGACAGTGAACGCTTCGGTGGTCTCAGCACTACGACGCCTCGATGCCAGCATTCGAAGGGACGCTGGCATCAAGAAGCACTACCAACGCCCTAGGTGGCGTTCACCGTACTCAGCACAGCGGAGCGTGGCCTCCGCAATTAGCTCTGAAAATGTTTCTGAAGTTGATCGCGGAGGCTGCAATTACGACGCGCTGTACGCGCTGATTTGACTCGGTGACGATTCAGTTACGTGCTTTGTCTTGCGCGTTGTATTAGTGTGTCAGTTACGTGCTTCGTCTTTCGCGTTGTGCTAGCGTGTGCAGCGTAGTGCAGCTTCCATATGCACGACGGTTGCTCATGGTCATCGGACGTTGGTAGTCGTGATGGAGGAGACGTGCCACCAGGTGTCAGCGTGGGTGCATCAACGCCTAAGGGCGCTTTAGCCACAAAACACCAATAGACATTATATATCAATGTGCAATAAACATTACACTACTTCTGTGAAGACACGTTTCACTTTCGTGTTCTATACCGATTCCTATATAAGAGGGATCAACCACATTTTTTTTTAAATAGCCACAGAGTGCGCCGTTCCAAAAGGAATCGAAGATGGCTGCCCACGGATCGCTCAGGTCCTCGCTACTCGCACCTGCCGGTGAGGATGTATTTATTTGCGCATAATGAACCTTTTTGCGTGGCAGTAAAACGTTATCGAGCGCTCTCGGCAGGCATACGACATCGCTCTGCCAACTCTTCCTTGCTGAGGATTCGTTTATCGGCATTGTTATCCTTCTGTTGCACGCCGCCGCGATTTTCGATCAGCCACCGCAAGCTAATAAGCCGATGCGGACCAATCGGCGAAGCTGGCACCACCCTCTTCATGCGGTTATCTATTCTCACTGTGCTGTCTCGGCCCCATCGAAACCCTCTCCACTAGAGCGTGTTCCTCGGCTCTTGTCAGCCAATTAGATAAGAAAAACCGCCGAGTGTAGACAATGCTATTGGTTTTGAAAGGAACAAAGGTTACCTACTATAACCGAGGAGAGTGTTTGATTGAGTTGTTCAGACAACGCTTCGGGTCAGCGCCCCATGCTTGCGTCGATGGTTACGTAAATTTGACGTCAGGAGTGTGGAATCACAACAGTTTGGAATCATTTTATGTTATAGCGCCCCTAGCCCCTATATAGATGCCATTAGGCGTATTGTGGCATTGGTAATAAATTCAGTAAATATACAATAACTCCGGCTGCGCATTTAAAGAACCCATCCTGTTTAGGCCTATCTGTTGAGGTCATCACTCGGTGTCATTCTTCGCTGCTGTCACAACCGTAAATAGCAAGTCATCGGAAAAATTTGTTCCTACGGGCTGCATATGCAAGGAGACCGCGCACACGAACTACCTCTATCTACTTGGAGTACGCATCAACCTCCACTAAAAACAGACAACCTGCCACGGCCCCCGATGTCCACATGCAGATGTGACCAACCTCTTTCTGGAAAAGGGCACGGTCTCTGCTGTACTGGCTTTCAATTCGTCAATCTGTCTGTCTGTCTGTCTGTCTGTCTGTCTGTCTGTCTGTCTGTCTGTCTGTCTGTCTGTCTGTCTGTCTGTCTGTCTGTCTGTCTGTCTGTCTATCTATCTATCTATCTATCTATCTATCTATCTATCTATCTATCTATCTAGCCGCCTACGTCTTGGTGCTCTCATGGTCGTTTCGTTAACTTTATATGTAGCAAAATTGGCATAGCATGATAAGAGTGTATAACAAATATAAATGATAGGTCATGACATCAATGTCATGGCATGCGTGTCATGTAGGTCATGAAACAGCCGCCTACGTCTTAGTGCTCCCATGGTCGTTTCGGTAACTTGGTATATGTATCAAAATTGGAATAGTATGACAAGAGTGTATGACGAACGTAAATGATAGGTCATGACGTGTGTCATAAAGTCACGAAACAGCCACGTCTTGGCTCTCTCAAGGGTCAAAACACCCCCAAAGCGGCAAAGAATCGAGAATTAATTATGGCATTGGGTGCAAGTATGATATATATGATAGTAACCATAATGATAGAATACAGTAATGATTCAAAATGACCATGACTCAGCAAAATATGACAATGACTCAGCGAAAAATGATTAACATTAAAAAAACCACTAGAATAGGTTCGGACTTGGGCACTAAGTAAAGCAAGCACTAAAGAATGACGGTAGGGTCATGTGCGTGACTCAGAAAAAATGACAATGACTTAGCGAGAAAAGATTAACATTCAAAAACGACTGAACGGGGTTCGGACATAAATGATAGGTCATGACATGAATGACATGGCAAACATGCCATGTAAGTCCAGAAATAGCCGCTTACGTGTTGATGCTCTCATGGTCGTTTCATTAACCTGGTAGGCTACCCGCACTGCTTCGCATAACATCGATTCCCACAGGGGCTGGGATATGCCAGCTTTTTTCCTAACAATTTCTAAATAAATTAAGCAAAATCAATAAATCCTTTATTTTCATTTTATAAGAAAACGATCCAAGAAGGTAATATACAATACTATAAAATCATACATAGAATTATTTCCGCAGCATCAATCCTGTCAGTAAAGCATTTTTTAAGCAATGACACAAACATACCAGTAACTGATTCACTCACATTAGTAGAAAAAATTATAATTGGCCGCGGAAGTCTAGGGGCCACTATGGGGCATAAGACTACATACGACTCACTACAAATGGCTATTTATCTAATCCCTGAAAAACCTCCACTTCATTTTGCAAAGAGCAAAGCTGCTCTCGAGCAGCAATGTAATACAATGCTGAATAATCAGCCTCGTGAGTCTAAGCTGCGAGTCTGCAGGAACGGCATTGGTGGCTGGTATGACGACCGCCTAACTAGGGCCCCGGATATGAGCATCAAACATCGCAGTTATGAGAAAAGTTGGGAGTCTACTTACCTGAAAAACAGATGTTACGCGTAATCCATACAACACCGGCAGGAACACATGGGAGGCCACAGGTGACATAGGGATTGTGAGGACACAAGGCCATATCAAGTGAAACCCGTAGGCATAGAAATGTCCCGTCAAGCTGACAAAAGATGTCGAAGATATCAGACTTGCCGCGACAGATGCGGCGAGTGGAAGGATGCGTAAGGAGCGGCTTCCGAGGAAAACTTCTACCGTTGTCTGCACCCTACTTGCCTTGCCACGCATTGAAATGTAAACGCCCAGACAAAGGTTGAGGGCCATTAATATTCCGAAAACAAGGTACTCGGCCAAAAGTGCCATGGCTTCTAGGTAGCTTTTCGTTTTTCCTGTTAGTCTCTCGACGCCAAGTTTTGCCTGTCACCAAAGTGTGCAGTCGCGCAACGTTCTTACAAAGTGCCACATCAGAGCTGTTTCGCCTAGGAAGGTAAATAAGGCAAAAGCTGCTTCGTCCCCTCTAATAGCACTTTTATATCATGTAGCGCAGGTATTCTGTGACTGGCTAGAACTGACTTTGCTGTTCTTTAGAAGCGAAATAACGTTGAAATAGAGGAAAGCTTCAGGGCACGTAAGGGGATATGTGTTCTCTAAATTGTGTCAAAATGAGTATTTGTTTCGTAACTGTAAAACTGCCAAGCGAAACGGCTCAATAACGAGTAAAAAAACTGACTCTCGTTACAATGTGGAGAGGGTATATAATAATAAAAAAAGAAGTGGACGTTTGTGCAAGCAGTACATCCGGTTATTGCAGAGCAGCTTTTGTCACCAAAATTAAGGCTGCAGCTAAACATACGTGTCTGCCATATTTCCAAGATTCAGCTAGAGTTCGTAAAAATAAAAATCTAGTCCAACTCATACCGCGGATGTTTCGATTGCACCTGTTAGAAACCCTGACATATGATACGATTACTGAAAAAAAAAAAACGCCTACTCAACCTATTTCGAAACATTTCGAGGCAGCTGCAGTCTATTTCGCATGTCATGCGGTACGTTCAAAGCGAGCTGCACTCGTGGAGGCGGAAAAGACACTTGTGTAAGCAGTGCACCAGACATTATACCGCCAGCAACCGCATACAAGCATGCTGCCTAAATCTTTATTGACCAGTGTTGCCTATGGCTACATACCAGGAAACAAAGATTTATTGCCGGGTTTCAGCATTGAGCACAAAGTTTCTGGCTAAACGTGATCGGCAAACACTGAATTCCAGGCAGCAAGCGTCATTTGTTGGTTTGGAGCAGAAATACGGGATGAAGAAGTTTGGCATGTGGCTAACGTTCTTTTAAAAGTATTGTCAGAGGAGACAGAGCAATATAAGATCTCCGACTGCAGTGGTGTAACACGCCTAATGTAGAGCGAATGAAATGTCCAACTACGGTTCACATGTGACGAGATCTGCGTGTAAAAATTCCAAATGAAGCCCTAGATGACTTGGGGTGAAGCCTACTTATAGTTATCTGCCTGGGGTTTTCCGCCTTTTGCTGAAAACTTTTTGTTTTTGTTCAATATGCTTATTCTCGATGTCTTTTGCACATTTAAAATATTTTTTTCTGAGTATTTATATGTGGCGTCATTAAAGACATAAAGCTTTCATTCATTTGATCTGGCTTGGCTGCACCGTGGCACACGAGCGGCCTGCATAAACAAGCCCTTCCACCGCGCAATTGGGGTGAAACTCACAAATGGCTGTAACTGACGACCTGTTCATTTGTTTTACTCTATATGTTGATATCTGCAGGATTGTCCTTGTTGATTGTGCATTGTTACATTTAAAACGCAAAGCTAATGCTACAAACGAAGGCACCACGATGTTTCTTTCTGTATATTTGAAGTTGTGAGCATTTAGGAAATTCTAATTGGCTGTTCCTTTTTGCCATGTCATCTCCGCATTCTGTACTGTTTTATTACACGCCCTCAGCACGCCATGGCAGCCAAATGCAAATTGCATCATTTTGTAGAACGCATTGGCGACCGAAAACAACCATAAAATTATTCTGAAGATTGCCAGTCTCTACGGTTTAAAAGTACCATGTCATCGCTCACTGGGGCCAAGCAATTGAGGCCCATTCCCTCTCAAGAGAAGAGCGCCTTTCCTGATTCTCGCATATCTTAATGTGACTGAGTTTTTTAATTAAATCTGATAAGGGTACGTTGTAGAGTACAACATGTTTCGCTTTTATATAGTCACACTTACTGTTGTTTCCGCTCCGAGCAATTTCGTTGTTGAGCCACGTCATCGAAAAAGGTGGCCTAAAGCCTGATACGAACAAAATGGCGCGCGGTCAAACATTTAAAGGACCCTTGCTACTTCAAAGTGCTCTTGCGTTTGTTGCGTATCTGCTAAGGTTTTCTCCGATGTACTCGCGCATTTGCCGACGTTGCTCTTCCTAGACTTGTATTCGCCGCCAAGGTGCCTGTTTTGCTTCAAAGTCAGGTTAACAGCGCAAGGCCACCAGAGGGGACAGAAGAGAGAACATGAGCGCTGAACTTCGAACAGTTTATTTTCTTTTCAGAAAGCATCGCTCTTTATACAGTCACACAATAGCACACCAGCCATGCGCAGAACGCCACGACAAAGCCGCACAAAATTCAACGCGGTGATAGCCCGAGGTATCTGATCTCGTTGTCAGTGAAACCGACAGAGGCGGTGCTGACGCAACCATCCTTTAAAGGTACAATTTCAACCGCTTCGATTACCTTACGTGTAACACAGTCTGTGTTTCGCGAGGATAATACTTTTTTAAATTTTGGCCTGCATCCACCTGCGCAGCACTGGGCAGAAAGCCATCCCCGTTTTGCGCCGTCTACATTGTCTTTGCGTTCCTTCAGCCTTTCATTTATGCAGCGGCCTGTCTGTCCGATATAATATTTGTCACAAGACAGAGGAATCCGGTTAACGACGTTGTCCGTGCAATCTTTAGGTTTCATTTGGTATGCGATACGGCACTATCGTTTGAGCCTGGATGCTGGGACTGTCATTTTGCATAGGCTACCTAGTTTTTCCGGGGCAGCGAGAGAACTAGGTAACCGCTGGCAGCGGTCGCTCAATGTTTACACGCTGAGCGACTTTTTCGTAATATGCGCCATTCCATGCATGTACGGAATTACTGCAATTTTGTGCCTATCCCGAGTTGGTCCATCTGGATTTACATTTACCACTGACAAATATCTGCGCAGCAGGCCTTCAGCAGCAGAGACCTGCGCAAGGATTGGGTAGCCTGCCGAAGTTAACCTCTCAGATTGCTCACGAAAACTGTCGGCCATATTGCGTTCGCAGGAATTTCTTAGGGAATTATTGAAACATGAACTAACAATGCCACGTTTTATAAGTTTTGCGCATGGCTGGTGCGCATGGCTGCGTATGGCTGGTGTGCTATTGTGTGACTGTATAAAGAGCGATGATTTCTGAAAAGAAAAGAAACTGTTGGAAGTTCAGCGCTCTGTTCCCTCTTTTGTCCCCTCTGGTGGCCGTGCGCTGTTAACCTGACTTTGAAGCATGTTTTACCAACAAGCCCAACCTTGCACCCTGCCTGTGTTGATTAGACAGACACATAACAGGGAGACTTCCTCACTCCAGTTGAAGATTTTGCAGACGTTTCTGTTGCTCACGTTCCCTAGACGTTTTGACCCTCCCGCGCCGATGGAAGTTCACTGGTGCCAGCGGGAATCAGATTGGTGCGGTTGTGATGCAGCACTGCGATCGCAAGGAACACGTTATAGCATTTACAAGCCGCATTTTAGGTAAACGCCAACGCAAATACACACTGAATGAGCAATACAGCCTCGCATTTACCCTCACGCAGCGGCAATTTCGCTCGCACATGTACAACCATCGGTTTCAGAAAGAGGCTGGTGAATCTTCTCGATCCATCTCTGCGGCTTGTACGATAGCCTATCTGTTTGCAAGAGTACAGCTCCACTGTGTGTTGTGAGTGTAGCCAGCGAAGCGCTAACGCCATGGCTTTTCGCTGATACCATGTGCACACAATGGTGTACGACGCTGACAGTTTCAAAGCTCTGAAAAGCTCCAGCCACTGGTTGAAGCTTCTGGGAGCCCTGATCAGAGCAAGGCTACCTAATTACGTCTGATGTGCCCTGAATGACTTCGAGAGCCACTGAACCATGTGGTCGTATTCCACGATGACGCTGTCGTTGATAAAAGGCGACACAACGAAGTGGAAGCAATTTGTTTAGACCATAGTAAGAGAGATCAGGGGAAAAAAGACGATCTTTCTAGTGGAGGTATTGTACGGGACAGGTTATTTCAGCAGACCTACTGTACACGTGCAGTTTCAATCGATAAGTACGATCTAACCGCCCCCCCCCCCCCCCCCAGAACCTATCAGCACCGACGATAGAATATTCAGTGAAATGAGTGCTGTTCACGTTACAATTTCTAGTGCGACGATGTCGACATCGGTTCTAGACACCGAAAGCTAAAACAAAATAGAAAAGCTGCTCAGAGTTGCCGAAGGGATATTCAAATTCATCAAACATTGCCGATGAAAAAACAGCACGCAAGCTGTTATTCTATTAGATCGCGGGAGCAGAAAAATGTTCGATCAGGCATGTACAGCAGCAAGCCTTGAATGAAGATATAAGCTCGATTTCGACGGGCCCACCTGCTAAAGCGACCTCTCAGAAAGTGGCTCTCGCGACGCTACAAGGGCTGCTATAGAACGCCATTGTTTAACGCCGAGGAACCCATTTGAAGTCATGGGAGTCGATTTCTTAGGACCACTATTTGTTGTGACTCTAGCCGGAGAGACAAAATAATACATATAGCTCTTCGCATGTGCCACACCACGAGCAGTGCACCTAGAACTAGTTTCCAGGATGACCTCAGAAGCCTTCCTATGTCTTTTAGACGCTTTGTAAGGCGAAGTGGTCTACCGCACGTCATTTATTCAGACAACGCAAGAGCATTTAGGAAGACCTCAATATACTTAGAGAAGGTATTCAAGTTGCGTTCTCAAGAGGGCGTAATGGCGTACTTGAGCCAAGTTTCACGTTTAAATTTATTCTTTCACGAGCTCCGATAGTGGCGCGGCTGGTGGGAGCGTCTGGTCAGGCAAGAAAGGTTCTCGGCAAAGCTCGACTTAATTTTGAAGAGCTGACGACTGTGCCAACGGAAGTAGACGTGGTCGTGAACTCAAGGCCTCTCACCTAAGTTGAGTTGGATGGCGGACAGACTGGCGCACTCACACCGGCACACTTCATCATTGGACGGAACCTGACGACCCTACCACAGGGCAGCACCGACGTGTCACTGGACTTGACGCGCACGGAGCCTTTCCGAAGACATGCTTTCAAAAACGCCTGACTGAGGACGCCTGGAAGAGATGGACAAGATAATATGTTCTGCAACTTCGATCAACCCACTTTTCCTACCAAGGACGTAAAGATAGGAGACATCAGTGATAGTCCACGCCAAGAAATTACATAGACGAATGTGGTAACTCGCGACGGTTCTTGAAGGTGCTGACCACTCGTTGCCAGATTCAACAACAGCAAATAATTGTTACCAGCCAACCAATAGAAAAAAAATTATTCGCTCGAGCTGAACGAGCTACTTGGCGGCCTGGAGTGTGCTTAATTAAGCTCGGCACTGTCTCAGATTGAAAAAGAAGTGCCTCCTTCCCCGAAGGAGGCCGCGTTATCAAGAACGCGCAGCTAGGGTCTACCAGAACAGGCTGAATATAAATATCGTTCCTGATTATTTATGCCTCGCTTCTTGCCAGTGAACATTACGCCATCTTTAAGAACCTCAACGCTTCGATAGCATCGATGTTTCCCAAGGGTACGTTCGGCGTCGAAGAGCGAAAAGAATTGGTCTTGGAGCCGTTATTCCTTACCAAGCAGGCTTCTACGGCAGCAGACCGTTCTTGTGTTGGTGGTGTGCTGCTTCACACAGGAGAGTCTCTGCACCACGAGTGCGTGCTTTCTTATAGTGCCCCTCATCTACATATACTTATCTTATCTGCGTGTAATCAACGGCGACTGAAGTTTGTATCACTTGAAGTACATTCCTGCGTGCTCAAGAGTGCTTTAACTGAGATCGCTGGAATACGATAGCGCGTAAGCGCAGTAACTGTGTTTTACTCGTTTTTTTTTCACACTTCATGCCCTTTTTTCAACTTCAGAAAAAATCATCGCGCACGAGGTACGTTGCCACAAAATCTAGATTGGTCATTTGTGAAGCACCTCTACAACGTAAGGAAACGCACTCAGACATAAAGTTGATAGGACGTTTTTTTATATTTCATCTTAGTTAATTATCTATTAGGCGGAATACTAAAGAATTGTCTGAGGAGAGCCACATCAGGGTAAACAACAGGTACTTGGTGTTAGCCAGCTGCGGATTACGGCAGTTTTTTTTTTTTCTGAAGTTACGTGAAGCACCCGATATAAGCACCTATTGTGTACTTGTCAAAGTGCTGAAACATCCTCAAGTCAATGTGCTCATGTTATTAGCGTAGTAGGTGCCATTCCGTGCAAATATTACTAAATTTTGTCGATAGTAAGATAAACCTATTACTCAGGAAGAATGGCGCTTGATGGGAAATGGAGAGATAGTATTTCAAATTATGGCGCAATACTGTGCAATGTCTGCAGCTCAGTGCCATAGAGTGAAATTTTTGTTCGTAGATGGGTGACGGCACAGCAGGCATATGCGATGCTTTTACAGTCTTTTCGTGTCTGTGTTTTTTTAAGCCACGTCTACGTTCACACAAAAGGATAGCGAGGCATTGATGTCGCATTGATAGTTGTTTCAGGCAAAGGTCTACCGAGCGTTCCGTATTTTCGATCTTTAAGAACGAAGGTATTGTCAGCCCATTTTTAGAGACGTCGGCAGACTCCTCCGATATCTCCTAAAAGAGCCACTAAATCCCACATAAGGCTACTAAATGCTGAGTAAAATAGTTGTAGCATGTTTCCGACGATGTCGCGAAAGAGCTAATCCAAGTTCATGAATTACAAAATTTTCTGTGATTCTACCTGCCAGAACGATGACATGAGCTCTATACCGTGCTCTTATGCACGGTATATGCAATTTATCACATTTAGACCCCCTTCAAATGCCGAATCATTGGCCGGAACTATCTCATCGATTAAACGGGAAGCTTACGTGAACCAATGCCTGATTTTTACGTTCCATTTACGGCTACGCAGCCGGAACGCATCAGTCTGTCCATTCTCTAACTTCGGAAATAACGATTTGCGCAATGATCTTTCAACGAGAGTAAACACTCCAGAAGATTCGTGCGGTTGCCTTCATTCAGGGGCATCAATTGAAGTCGCCACCTCTACAATACCTATTGTTTCAGACTTCCATATGATTCCAGGTGGTTCAATTGTCAAGTCTGAGTTTCTTGCTTGTTAACTTATCACTGTTGCGTTTCTCAAAAAAAGCACCAGCAAGATACAATAACGGTGAGAGACATGCAACCATGACAGGCAAGAAAGAATTTTTACAAGAAAAGTACATTTCAAAGCGTTAATTGTCTATACTATATTTTGCATTCTACAAAATGCCATAGAACAAGAAGAAAAGTACAACCAAGAATGGAAATAGCAAAGTATCGCAATGAGTACATTCTTCACTTTCACATCACAACTAGAATGATTTATTATTTTAAAACGGAAACCATAGTGCTCTTAACGGGAAGTTTTTGCATTACTGTATCGACTGAGTATTGCTGGTAAATTATGCAACAACGAGGGGAACTTTTATTTAATGCAAGATGTTCGAACGAACCAAATATCAGTGCTTCCTATGGGAGAGTTAACATCATTGATAGTTATTCGTGCAGTATCTTTCAAAAATCATTTAAAAGCGTCAGAAGCTAATAAGAGCAGAGAATATGAGAATATTCAACTTTAATAGGATTGTAATCGAGAAACCAATGGTGCGTTCACGAGAGGTAATCAAGATTATCTACCTGCCATCCAACATTCCTTTGTAACGTTTGAAGCTTGATTATATTTGTTTTCTTTTTGACGTGGTAGCCCAAACGAACCTGCAGCTCTCTAGGGGAGACAAACAGAGAGCATGGCATATTTGACGTTTTACTTCGCTGGGTAAGACGTATCTTCAACAAGCTAATGCGCCGACTGTACTAGAGGCCTTTTTGCAAACAATAACTATTTACTTTTTCTAGCTGACGTTCAAAGAAACTGTCTCTTATGCCCAACAACGAAACAAATATTTTCACCGGCACAAACAAGGAACTATGTCGATTGAAGTTTTTTATTTCTAGCCCTGAAAACGATTGTATTTGTCTTTAATCGGTGAATCTATTACATTTTAAATAGAACGTAAATTACGAGGTATCATTTTACAATCAAACGCGTCAATATTACCAGGGCTGGTTGATATCAAAACCAAGATGACCATAGCTTATGGGCATCCGGCTCCCGTGCTCAACTCGTTCAGCAGGAACTACAAGGCGGCTTTACAATAATTAACGAATTTTTGAAAACCAGAGGTATCAATTAGTCACATGGGAAAACGGTACATTTCTGTTAAAAAATGGTAGAAACGAGTTTTGTTTAGAGCTACACTCTCAGCGGTTGCAACTTGGACGACAGAAGTTCTTGAACGCTGTTTTTGACGGGCGGTTATCATGGGCTTAGGTAAAAGCCCTAGAGGAGAAAATCAAATGTCTGATCAATATTCTTTAACGACTCGCAGAAGTGACATCGGGAAGTAGAACGCCATCACTAATACGAGTTCACACAGCGATTACTGCACAAATGTTAGCGTGTTCTGCTCCTGCCCAACATGAAATATCCCGTACTTTAGAAAAACCCCTCCAACGAATGCTAGCCACATAGCGGGAAGCCATCGCATGGGCGCCCCTGGGCGTAGCTCGCGCCTCTGCCAGCGATTTATTTGATTGTAGAGTCTATTGACCAACTTTCCATGCACTAAGAATTACAGAAACTTTCCGTCGCTATATCCGTTCGGCAACACAGCTCGCCAATCACCTTCTTTGCCGAGCTATTCAAAATCAAACCATGTCAAGCCTGCTTGAAGTTATAGTACAGCTCAGAGACCTTCTTCTTCTGATGCTAAATTATGTTACGCTTTCTCTTGTGCTGTAATGCTATTAGTTTAACCTTCCCTGCCGTCTCGTACAAAATATTTCCGCTTTATTGGACCGCTGTCCTAAATTTGAAGCGCTGTGGTGTTGGGCTGCTGAGCACGAGGCCGCGGGATCGAATCCCGGCCGCGGCGGCCGCATTTCGATGGGGGCGAAATGCGAAAACACCCGTGTACTTAGATTTAGGTGCACGTTAAAGAACCCCAGGTGGTCAAAATTTCCGGAGTCCCTTACTACGGCGTGCCTCATAATCAACTCGTGGTTTTGACACGTAAAACGCCATAATTTAATTAAATGTTTTTTTTTTTCAATTTGAAGCTTAACAGAATCTATGTCCTATGCATTCGGGAAACTAGATTATCGCTTTCTGAGTTAACAGCAAATACTAAAAAAATGAACATCTCGCCATCTTGAGTCACTGAATATGTGCCACTGAGTGTGCGGCAAGCGAGGAGAACAATTCTCAGCGTTCGCAGGCACCGGTGTGCCGCACCTATAGTCTCTGAGGCCACGCGCGGACTTCGTAGCATTGGCAGTAGATGGCGCTGTGTGTCCAGACAGAAGCGCGAGAGATGAACCCGGCTGCCGCATGGCGCGTTTCTCAGCGTCAGCACGCACCGGCCCGCTATGCATTTGGATGTCACGGCTCAGGTTTCGTGACGACGGCGCTAGGTGGCGCGGAGTGTTCTTAGGGAAGTGTCATAGATGAGCCGCGCTGCAGTACACGCCTCACACATATAACTCATTTCGACTGTCGCAGCGTGTTGTGTCACTGTAATAATTAAACGCTAGCGCATTATCGTCGAATGTCATCGTGAGGTATGTCCCGCCGCAATTTTTTTATTTACACAGAAATAAGGGCTGATTTCCTATTGTTTCAGATTTCATATTTTGAGTTACTTCACAATCACTGTACAAAATGTGCGTTAAGAGATGGGGTGGAGTGGTAAGAGACTCAAAAGAGGGTAAGGGGGTGATGGGCTGAAGAGTCATTCCGGTTGTTGGGAAGCCTAGTGACGCCACTGCTTTAAAGGGTGTAAAGGGCAGCGAGAGCACCATTAGTTGAATTCTGGGTGTCTTTAGCTCCTAATGTATTTTTTTCTCCCAGGCCTGACACTGCAAAACGTGAACATTTTAACGTTGCGCTTTATTTTGAAAGTCTTGAATATGACGCTGATGTCAGCAGCAAGGCTGTATTTAATTTCCCATCTTAGGATTGCAATAAATTGCTAGCAGTGATAGTAGCTGGACAAGTTGGAATGACGACACATATGAAGGTAGTTACATACACGGAAGAGCCCTGAATTAATCCGACAATTTTACTGAGAACAACTGACGAAAATAACGGAAACTTTGCCTTAAAGCGCAGTAGTTCCTCACAAAGCACGCACACTACACATATGAAAGAAACAGCGGCCTGAATACGCAATGGTAAAAGCTGCCTTTAATCGGATGAGAGTCAAGAAACTAAAACCTCAGTTCGTATTTTAACTGCCCAGAATGCATGCCCTGACGAAAACTCTTCAGCTTGCCGCTTTTTAGGTTCCGCCTTATTGGAAAAAAAGAGCACATTTCATGGTCCACATTCTCCAACAGAGCACTTGACTTTGTTGTCTGCTTACTTCACAGGGAAGGTTGTTTACCAGCGGAGCTGTTTAAGCCGGCCGATATTCCGTTAGTCGTCCAGAAGAAATGTGGGCCGATCCTGTGGGCAAGGGTCCAAGCGAAATGGCACGTACCCCTATAAACTAGTGAAGTTGAGCTTGGCTAAGTCTAGCTAAGCATGAATGGGACTACTTAAACTTAGTCTGTCATCGATTGCCAATCGATAGCTAATCGATAATCAGTCAATAAATTCTGAGAAATGGTGGAGATGACTTGGTAGTGCTTAGCCTAGCCCAAATACGTAGCCAACACCTTCCGATATCCAATCCATAGTCAGTCAATAGCTAATTGATAATTATCAATAATAAATAAATTCCGGAAAATACTGGGGATGACTTGGTAGTGCTTAACCTAGCCCAAAAGCCAGGACTAGCTAGGTGCCCATCAGTTGCGCTCTCTCTTTAGCATTGCGCCTCCAGTGCAAGCTATGCTAGCTTTTTGTTCTTGCTTATTTGACGAGAACGTTTGTTTCAGTGCACGTCTTTGCGGCAATCTTCTTCCAATGGTGAAGTATGTATAGCTTTGTTAGTTAGTTTATATTCAGGTTTACCCTTCAAACTAAGAGTCCAAGTGTTGCACTGAAGAATTAATGTGGATTAAAAAAATGGCAATTTGGCACCAAAGTGTTAGCCAGACCAAAGTGAAATATCTTGTATTTAAAGTGGCAAGCATCATAAACTAACTAATATAACATAATATAATAATAAGCATAACTCGTGTTACTATTTAGAAGGAAAAATTACATTCGTAAGCATTAGCTCGCACATTTCGCAATGAAGTTCAAAAATGCTGACGAGAATTTTTCGAGGGTATATTTTATTTTAATTTATTCAGAAGAACCCGTTACAGGGAACCCAAGAATCTTGTCATTGAAATAAGCAACAATACAGCGATGGGAAAAAATATCGGCAGTGATACGGCTCATTTCCCCCCACACGAGATTGCTTGCATACGCACCCAGGAACACTTCAAAATATTCGTACCATTTCGCGTAAGAAATATGGACTCACCGAAGGAACTCCTCATTTTTTTCATTATGAATTGGCCGGAAGCGTTAGCAGCCCGCAGTGAAGCGGGAAGAAAGGTACAAGTTGGGTCATGAATTAAGGAAGTTGGGGTGAAGCTGGAAAAGCATTACGCCGAAATGCTCTATACTCACTGCACTCCCCAATGACATGACTAATATTGCAGGAAATATGCGGGAATACATCAAGGAGGTTTGATCGGGCCTTTTTTCCATAGACAGTAGCGTAAAATATGAGCAAAATGAAGGCACGCGCCAAACGTTTATTAGTTTTTTTCACTATACCTCTAGACCATGAAAAAAGCAGTTTATTATGTTCGTTTGCCTTTTTTTTTCTCTGTAAGGTATATGAAGTTTGGCTTCGCTTAATTGAAAGATGATTCTTTGTGATCAAATGATGGCAGGAGTCATAATGGAAGGGGCATTTCCAATACGCAGGAGCTGTAAGGTTGGCCTGACGTATTCTCTTCATGGACAATCTTCATAATTTGCTGAAGCATATCGCTTTATCATATTTACTCTGAATGGCGCACGCATCATTTTGGTGAACAATTAGGGATAAGTACAAAAATAACTATGAAAGACACCGTAGAGTTAGACGTAGTGGTTAGTTCCAAAAATACTTATTTCGATACCCATCACGTGTGGTATAGATGTCGTGCAACCATGCATTGTAACAAATAGACGCCTTTATTAGCCGTGTTTACAGTTATATTGTAATGCCTTGGTTGAGGCGAAAGGAAGAAGTGGAGGACGACGGATCTTTTGGGAGCGGAGCGCAGAACGAAACCGGTGCTGGACTGTTTTTCTAAACTCTCATCCTTCATCTGTAAATTAACACGCCACATCCGTAACAATATTATATCAACTCCTTTGGTGGCAGAGCCTTGAAAGGCTAGTAAAGCATGCATACTCCGATCAATTTATTTGTCATCGTTCAATTATTTCAAGTGCGGCACAATCTTTATTTCGCAACGGCCAAACACAGGTTCTTGATTAATGGTTTATTGATTCGTGTAGTCTGGCGTTTCAAAAAAAAAAACACAAGGACTATAAAGTACTCTTTATGGTGGGGACTCCAGAGTAACTTTAACCACCTGAGGTCGCTTAACGTGCGCACAAATTTAGTTACTCGAGGCACCACCATCAAACTAAATCAGGCCTTTTACAACTATGCGCTCGCAATTTTCAAAACATATTCTGCGTACGATGACAGTTTTTCATCGTCGGTATAATATATGCATTTTTAATGACTCGAGATTTTTCTTTGTGGGGCTCGGTCGCTAATATCTTGTGCTATCGCGTCATAAGTCTTCCGCAGCGAGGCATGAAAATATGATGGATGAGGCCGCAGGTCGTTTGGTTGCTGGATACGATTAGCGATAATGAGCGAAGCATTGAACAGATGCGTCCAATCTCGAGATTTATTTTTTAATCTCTTTTGGAAGGCCAATATATGCATGCTACGTGCTTGCTCTTGACAGGGTATTGTTATCATGGATCAAAATTGGGCCAGACGAAGAGGCCTAAAGCTAGGCAAACATCGTAAGCCTAAAGGTTGTATCAATTTATTGAATGATGGATAGCCGTTACATCTTGAAGCACCACCTCGGGCACGAGAAACACCATAGCGGTGCGCCACAAATCAGTTTTTATAAATTTTGCATCACTGAATGCACAGAGATCTAAGCATTCGTACAAAAAGGAAGCTACGCTTTAAAGAAGATAGATACTCGCGATCATTGACCAACAATACCATTTTACACTGTCGTAGTTAACTTGTAGCCCAATGCACAAACAGTTGCAAGGACAGGTTACCATTAGGCAATCTCTGTGAAGTGAGAGAAAAGAAATTATTACGATAAGAAAAAAGTGAAATAAATCAAGGACGTGTGCAAAATTATTAATTTCTGCAATCTACATAGTAATTGCCTGTCTGTGAACTAGCCGTCGTCATTTTTGTTCGTGCATAGTTTCGTATGATTAGTTACACTTTACTGGATCGCCAGTTTTGTATATGAGGCTACTGCTCCAATTTAAATGCCATCATATGCTTTCAAACCTGAGAATCAGCCTGAATGAATAGATCTGAAGATGTAGACTGACCTCTGGCACGAAGATGGTGAGGTTCCGTTGCAGGAAACTGAGATTGCTGGACGTTCTCGGGAGCTTGAAGCGAGCACGTCCAGAGCCATCGACAGCTGGTGACGCAATATTATTACAACGCGTTGAACTCCTACCATGTTCAATTTTGTTTTGTAAAGTGCGCAAATTATTTCTTTCCTGGGTCGAGACACGGCGCGCCAAGGAGAAGGCAGAGGGGATCTCTCCAAATAGCACTAAAGTCACGTGGAAGCCGGCGCCCTGCTCGCGTTCCGGAAATGTAGCTGTCTTTCATGACAGCTACATTGGGAGCGAAAGTAAGTCTTCAGCGAAGCAATCATAACCTTCTGAGCCGTAAATACACTGACGCCACAATGACACTCGACCAGCAACCGGGTGAAGTCGTCCTTCTTGCTCATCATGTCAAGTAACCTCTTCCTGTGACGTTACGGTTTACTCTAACTTTTATGTGGGACATCGTTTGCCTTCGTTGTATTTCCTCCTATAAGAATTCACATTTATTTGGCTCCAGTATGGCGAACTTTTATCCGCCTTGCGATGCTAGGTTGGTTGGTATCACTCGTTATTTATTATATATCCTTACAGACGGCACCTAGCACAGGGAAACGGCTCACGGAAAGGACACGGCGAAACGCACGTGTCGCTTATTCTTGAGATGGCCGCGCACTTGGGAGCACGAATAGGAGAAACACGAGCACGTTTCACGTTCTTGCCCATGTCTACAAATGCATAGCCTTTACGATAAAAATAAACAACCAACTTGACCACTCACATATTCACAATTACAGCACACGTGCATGGGGGGAGTACTTGTAACATAGAACGCCATTGACTACATGCAGCTAGCTTTTAAAGGGTGGCGTGGTACAAGTTGCCTCCCACACACCTAAAACCGCGAAACTTAATAACTCTTGCATGTCATGCATTACACTAGTACCATGACTAGCCTGCTATAATCAGACAAGAAACAATATACAACAAGCGAATTGTAAACAGATAAGTAAAACGGCAGTAGTGATCGTGCAGTTTCCAACATTAAGGAAGGGACGTGGCAATACGTTCATCATGTGTTTCGCAAATGAGGCGCATTGGTCTTCTCCTAATGCTGACTTTGACTACGATATCACAAAATGTAATGAATAAAGAGAGAATAAACACCTTTATTAGGTAAATGCTGCATTTGGAGAGGCGTACTCTTTCCAGAATACCTTGAGCTCGGGCAGCGTCATGAGCCCTCGCAATCAGCCGTTGCTGATGCTAGAGGTCGTAGCTGGACAAGGATCTCTCCCAAAGCTCGTTGGTGTGATAAGGGTTCGGAGGATTTAGTGGTGCCTGTCTACTACCCCCTAC
This sequence comes from Dermacentor silvarum, assembly GCF_013339745.2. Classification (NCBI taxonomy): domain Eukaryota; kingdom Metazoa; phylum Arthropoda; class Arachnida; order Ixodida; family Ixodidae; genus Dermacentor; species Dermacentor silvarum. The sequence goes on from NC_051161.1 coordinate 111,434,309, forward strand.
TATGTGCCGAGGGACCTAATGGACACTTACTGCTGAAACGAGACCGTAAATTAGCATGAATTATTATCGGAAGAGAGACTGAGAATCGTAATATATTTGATTAGAGGATGCGTATATTCAACCAATCAGCGCTTGTCGTGACAATCTCTGGTGTTGCTGTTTCATGTTTTTCTTCGAGTGGCTGCCCTTTGCACGTTCCGAATCAAGACACCTTGAGCATTTATAGCAACCCATTTATTGTTCATTGAAGATCCAAAATACGAAAGAAAAAAAAAGTAACTGCAGACTAATTTTAAGCGAAGCTTTATAGGCTCACGAGCGTCGGCGGTGGTGGTGTCACGCTGAAAAGCGGGCTGATCCTGTGTATAGTGCATAAAGGGTCCAAGCTCAATGGCACATACCATGGACAAAAAAGAGAGATAGAAATAGAGAAAGAGAGAAGGAGATAAAGAAAGAGAGGGAAAGAAAAGGGGATAGAAAAAGTATAGAACGAGAGCAAGAAAGCAAGAGAGTGAAACAGAGAGAGAGATAGAAAGAGAGAGAGAGAGAAAGGTCAGATATAGGACAAGCTTCGCTTACCCCGATTTTCTAGACAGGGGAAGCGCGGGTGACTTTTTGCACGACTTCTTACTTCCAGGTTGAGATACATGTGTGCGATGAAGTAATAGGCGCCCTAGAAATATTTTCAGAGAACTGTCAAGGAAAAACATTGTTTCTTGAAATTCTATATACTCTACCAAAATTCACACCCTGTGCAAGCGCCGGGCGGGTCTTAATGAAAAACGGCAGCATTTCTACACAGCCATTTTCCCTGAGGCCCAGAAATTAGAAAATGAAAATCAGTAGAGGACCTAAAAAATCAGCACCCTAACCGGCCGCCTGCCAAAAACAAGCAAATGCTTATGAAAGACGTTCGTTTTCTACCAATAATGACCTCCGTGCAGTCGTACAGAATTAAATAGCAGGATTTGTTATGGAGTCTAAATTTTAGGGTTTCTACCTACTTAAACCAAGTGCAATTAAAGCACAAAATAGATTCTACGCAGCTTACCGTACATCACACTTGACCGCAGTAGATTTTTGATAGAGACGGATTTTTCACAAGCACTTGTTATGTTTATACCTTGAGAATGTAAAAAATGTCTGCCGTGAAGACGCATTTGTGAAGACAGGAAACATGTAAATGGAGATACGGGGCATGAGGACTCTAACTTAATTTTTTTTCCAGACGGGGCGCTTCTGAAGTTTATTCAGAAGTACCCCGAAAACGTTTTAACCGCTTTTTTGCATGTCCTATAATATCCAGAATCTTTCAGGAAACACTGTCAAAATTTTTTAAGGTTACCTGTGGCCGATAGCCCAAATCTAGTTCATGAGTTGGTCTACTCGAAGAGGCGGATATTACGTGCTCAAAACATTGAAATGCATAATTGACAAATTAAATAATCACTAATTAGGCTTTCAAGTAATTAACTTATGACCCATATTGCAAATGACAAATTCTAGTCGTGGATTTCGCGAGGCGGATCCACTTGGAACAAATTCTCTGGATGACTCCAGTTCAGATATATTAATTCCCCAACTTCGTGGAGAAATGCATTGGTGTTCCAGTTACTTTCTGCATTCAAGTACAAAAGTTACTGGAATGCTGATAACAGTGTTACACCCTTTATTAGTGCTCAAACTGGAACGATAGATATGTCGACGGTTTCTGCTAATTAACCTTTACAATAAAATATGCTCGGGTCGTAGCCTGAGCGAACTAGTAATTATTTTCTTTACTACGCGCTTGCCTAGAGAACTAGCCTTTGAACAATAAAATTAGGTTATACTTAAGAGACGACTACGAGCTGCATAGATTATTGCTTCAAAACAAAATTATCTTCTTTATTACTACTATTGCCACAATGAATTCAACCACTAGCAACTACATGCCCCATCGCTTCATTGAACTTTGGCTTTCACAATCCAGAAGATAAGTTTTCTCAGTTTATCAGACCTGCTATCCATAGGTAAAAAATTACTTTTAGCAAGTATTATCACGTACACAAAAATCACACGTTGTGTCTTAAAAAATAATTACCGGCAGAAATTTTCATGCATATATATATCTGTGGAAGTATGCGTTGCCTAAGAAAGATGTTGGAAAGCGATGCAAAGGAATATTACCGCTTTAACGAGAAGTAAAGGTTACGCTGCTAAAGTGGGAGTTTTAAATTTTTTTTACTTGAACTTTTTTTGCTTCTCAAATCGCAATGAGTGGTATAGCTATTCATATGTTCGCTGTTTGCTTTATGACTAATATATACAGTGACAGGCGGGGACAAATAGGAGTCCTAATTAAGGTGGCCCGCACTACGGCAGCAACAACTTATGCTGCGATTACCACTCATGCTTTTATTACTCATGATTTTGTCAGCGGCTCGGTGAACTACAAAGCAAATACAACGACCCACAGTAACGACTACTTTATCTGTCGTCACCAGGCGACACTTAAGGGCTGGTGAGATCAACCTTTTTATAGCTTTTAGGCACAGTATACCGTGACTGCAATCGTATAAACCCACAACAGAAATGATAACGCGTTCGTTGTAATGTTTTGCTGTTATTATTTTTTTGCGTGTGCAGGAGAAGTTTTTAGTGAGAGACGGATAATACTGTCGATATGTAATAAGAGTTGGTGTACTCTCAATCTGCTGCATTAATAGCCGAGCAAGACTCCCAGGGACGCGAAGCGATGGCGTACCCTCAGGCTCTGGCTTATTCACGATAAAGTAGCTGATAGGGCTAGCTATATGTATGAGGGGCTTTCGTAGACATAGAGTAAAATAGCAAATACCTAAAAATATTTATGCTTCACTACGCGTGGATGCTTTTGCGAGGCTGTGCAAGTCGTGCACATAGTTATCGGGTTCAGACGAAGAACCACAGCAACATCAAAGCGGTCAATACTGTGCGGGACACACACTTCAGAACTCATAGCTGTCCTTCTATCAGGGACAGAGAATAAAGTGCCGATTTATTTAAGCAGAAAAAACACTACGAACGGTTCAAGATCACCGTAAAACTGGTTGAGCAAACACTTCGATGTGATAAAAGATGGGGCAGAGAGAGAGCTGGATTTAGGGAATGGCAAACAATATAGCGTCCGACACTCCCAGTTAGACAAAAGTACGACCATTCTACACCATGACGAATTCATTTCCGCAGACCGAATATTTATTCCCAAGGGGATATTGCATAGTCGCAGCAGAGTCACTTATTCGGCGATCACCGTGTTACCCAATCCTATGTTTACGCGTAAAAATTTTGCGCGTGATTTCTAATATACTTTACAAGGGCTTCTTTTTTTTTTTTGCCATGAAAACAGCATATGCGATCTTATATGTCCGGTGAACTCACCGAATCGCTGCGTGATCATGGTTGACAACTGAGCGTGAAAATTAGACGAGAGGTTTACTCTTTTCTTTTTAAATAAATATTCGCTTTGTTGGCAGCTATGCTAAGTATCGCTCTTTGACCATGAAAAGTGAAATCCAAAGCCTTACTATATAATGTAACTCCTTTGAAAACTTGACCAAATGAATACAACTTAATTCAAATTGTCAATCTAATGATCAAACACTTGTCACAGAGTAGAGTTCTTTGAGTAAGTATGAGCAGCGCACAAAAACTAAGACGAATACAGTAAACGACAAACACCACTCCTTGTCCTGTTTTTTTTTTTTTTGCGCTGTTCTATATCGAAATGACGAATAACCCAATTGTGCAAATCGCAGTTCTATGAGTGTTTCTAGCGTCTGTGCACTCAGTAAACGAGGATCTAATCGAAGCAATGAATTGAACATAAATTTTTTTTGTATACCAAACCCACCAGTGACACAATAGGCCATCTATGTTCTCTTCGCAGCCGTAGACACCACATGCAGCGCTGTCAGTCGTTCCCATTAGTTTAGAATAACCTCTCGGGAAGGCAACTCACAACCACAACAGACACAAAAGAAATGCCTTGCATCACTGCAGTCCAGGCAGAGGTCCGAGTTTCGAAAGGTCTTGTGAAGCGTGGTCTGTCAAAAATACATTGTTACACTTCTAAAATTGTAGAACATGCACCTTTACGGCCTATAATAAATGTAGTAAACGAAAGTCTGGCAGATTTCAAACAGAGTGCGTAAAATATTAATGACATAGTCAACTATTGCTGGTGAATAATGCTGTCAGTGGACGTTTAAAACGCGGAGCTTAATCAAGCAGTACTTTTGCGAAGGCGCAATAAGCTATTATTCTTCTTCTACAGGGTTTCACTCAGGCTTTTAAATTGCTTGAGGGTAATGTAACTTCTGTGCAACAAAACAAAACAGAATTGAGAGGTGGTGCTTGGCTGTTTATTTATTTCTCTTCGTTGGTGAGGGAGAGTTATCTCTCTCTTTGTAAATCCCTTGCAAATACAGCTCTGCCTTGTGAAACTTGTAAGGGCACTGCCTTAATCATATCACGCTCATAGAAAGGTTCAGCGCTTTTCTCTTGACGAAATTTTTTTATGTGTTAAACGTCTCCTGAAATGATAGAAACGACCCGAGAAACGTGCCACTATATAGCAAAACAATAAAACAAAGCCAACAAATGTTTTGTGTCATGGAAGTGACAAGACGTAAAGCGCGAAGCGACCCAAGTAATCTGGTCCTGTCGTCGTCTCGTAACGGTGGCTCTTGAAAGAAACTGTCTCTGGTCATGTCAACACGCGTGGTCGGAAAAGTTTAAAAGAAATCAAAACATTTTGCGCTCGCAGTACACTGGCCCGGGAAGAAGAATAGGTTTTACTACACATGCCTTACAGTGCTAGGAATCTCTTTATTTATGTGCAGAGGCCGAATTTTGTATTCGAGCACTATTCAGTACCACCTTTAGTGTGTTCGGTTTACAGTGCTGTCTAGAAAAAGCCTTAATCACAATTATCTAGTTGTGCAAAGATATATTTTGGCGATGACACTGCCTCTCTTCGCGTCTGCTTCGACCAGCGGTCTCTGGTGTACAAGCAAATAAATAATCAGTTGATCAGCAATACATATTTTGTTCCAACTCTCATGAATACTCGTTGACAGCTATGTACTTTCTAATATATTTTCAAAGGACAAACTGATGTCGGACGTAGCGTCTAGATATCACAATGCTGCAGTTTAGAAATAAGGTTATGAAATATAGGCACAAACTATGCAATTATGTATGCAAAAAACTACACATTTATAACCATGCATAGACGTAATGAAGCCCAGCGGGTACGACTATACGAGATTTATCTTCTGTTCTATTTAAGCATAGACTCTGCTAAGTTTCTCGTGAAGGTCACAATTTTCTACCTGTATGAGCAAGTTTTCACAAAATTTCTTGGTCGCAATTTCGAAATTTTTCACAAGCCGATGTTGACATAAACATTTCACTGAAGAGCCTAAGGGACATGATACGACGCTTTCAAAATGATCAATTCGCAGAGTGTTGTTGCAAGAGTCCTTTCTTTCGTTTCTTTGTAAAGCATATGTAATGTTCTTTGTAAGGTGTTTCTCCATTTACGAGTTGCAGAATTATTTGCACTGTTGTTTGAACTGAAAGTTGCAGCCTTGCCGCACGTCTTCGAAGTTAGAGCCAATTTTGTACCAAATCCTCCGTGTCTACCCATCCGTTACGCATTGAAAACGAGCAAATGTTTTCAACTAAGAAGTTTTATTTGGTTGCTCGGTATTCTCTTCTTGAATACTGGCTAATGAGGTTGGTGAATAAAAATTCTGAATTTATTTGTGGTGCCTCAAGTGTTAAACAACCCAAGGCTTATTCTTCGGCCACCACTGCGTTAGGACTAACACACGCAAGTGATCTTCGACTTTGCATGCTTAGTGTGATGACAGAACGCTTTGAAAATATTCAGAGATAGATTAATCAATGCCAACATGCTTCAGTCGGCTCAATGTCATATATTTGCAAAAATGAAACATATTAGTACCTCTCTGAATGGCCTAGACTGCTCGTTTTTTTTATTTGTTGGTTAACTACAAACCAAAAGGCGAACGAGTGCACTCTTTGACAAGCGAAACAGTCATAACAAAATAACCATTGCAAGGAGGTAGAAGTTGCGTACTTTTAGAGATGATGGAAACACAAAAATAATCCAGGAAAAAGTTTTATTTCGCTTTTAATTCTGCAAGATGACATTTGTTGTAGCTCCTGAAGTGCCCACTTCTCAAAAGGTATGTCTGGTCACAACTATTGCTGTCCCCAAATGGCCATCGCCTTGTTTAATGTTTGTTTTTTGAGCATCCGAACTAACTTCCTCACTGTTTCTTCTTCTGTGCAAAGAAAGAGCTCGAGGTTATGATTTCCCCCTCTGCCGACGAGTAACCGATCCGCAAACCCCATTTTCAGCTAGTAGATCACAGGCGTTAGACCTCCGATAGGGGTCCCTGTACAGGGGCGAGGCTTCAAGCTTGAAATAAACCTATAGACGCGTTGTCACAAGCACCTGCTTTATCTAACACGTGCTCATTTTTTCTTTGCTTTTTCAGAAAGCTACCGAGGCCTCAATGTATGGGAAACTTCCAGTTTCGGTGTGGTCACAATTTTAATTTATTTTCCCCGTTTGTAAATCACCTTTAGATAAAGGGTGAAAGTGAATTCCAAGATCGGTTTGTTCTTGTTTGTAACATTTCCAATTTCCTCAGATATTTATTTCTGCTTGCAGATCCACTCTTCTTTAAGATGATTACTTCGGCAAATGAGTACTTCGGCAGTTACCTTAGTCTAGCATTGACATAGTTCACGTTGTGCTCCAGTTTATGGGTTAATATAAAAATTGATGGTCCAATCCTCACCGCCTTTGCAGCGGTAACAGAAATAACGTTTCCAGTTTTTAATGTAATATTTCTTTACTTTTCTAAACGCACTTTATATGAACACGCTAACTACATAGAATACATGAATAAGAATTAGGTTTTATAAACAAACGACGTTTTGAAAAGATTCATGAAATAATGTGCTATTTTTCGTATTGCTTTATTTATATACAAACTCATAGAGAAAGATTTCACAGATGAACGAAGCCTGCAGAAAAAAATACGCATTTGTAGAATTCTATTAACGGTAGCTGTTGTGTTAACATTAAAATCAAGACTATGCTTGCAGAAATGCAGTCAAGAGTGTAGTACCCCCCAAAGTCAAACTCACCATGCTTACTTTTGAGTATAATGCTGATTCGCAGTGCTGGCCACCGTGTGCCTTACACGAAACAAAATTACAAGGCAGGCTTAATTGGTACAGCTTTTGGTGAGCTTTAGGGTATAAAAAGTAAGCAGTCTGCTAATAAGAAGCGTCGTAGAGGAGGGCACGGGATGAATTGTGGGAATGTCACGTTCTATCACGTGCGCACGAATTAAAGTCTAGCCTAAGTAACTTAGATACGGCTGGAAAAGAGCTCCTGGATTGTTCACATCCCTGAATATGTTGTGTTTTCCTTTCGAATGTTTGAAAATACGAAATAGAGTGCTGCTTGAAGAAATTTCTGCTTGGAACACCCACCACACAACCATGCTATTTTTCGAATCCCCCCCCCCCCTTTCATTTACAATTAGGATCAGCTTGAGATATTGCTTTTAGAAATAGCTGCAAGAACGGACCCAATGGAAGTCAAGACCCAGGAGTTTCTATTGGCGCTGTCTTTAGAGCTGTCCAGGTTTCAATTGGTAGTGCTGGCTTATCTTTATCGTACTTATGCGTGCTTTCTAGTTCTCGGTGTCAGGATCCGGCGTGATTTATGCAGTTCGATCAGCCTCTGCTTCCGCATTGTCCGCGCACTGACAACTGTCGCTTAATATATTTATAGTTGCTCATACAGCTTTTTACTGTGATTTTTTTTCATCCCTTCATGTCAAGGAGCATTGTTGCCTCTTGTGAACCTGTAGTTCCAAGGGAATGTGAATTTCAGTTGATAGTCAACAATGTTTGTATATATATGCTTTATGAATTTATTCATTTCTTATTTATCTATTGCGAAAAGTTAAAGAAGTCTAGAGGAACGCCTTCCTGTCTTATTGTTAAGTCGCCTTCATACTCGAGCGCTTCAAGAAACAAATCGAGTGCGAAGGCGACTGTGTCGCTGACTCCAGCAGCTTGGCCTTCGAGATAAATGGGGCCACATTCTTAGTCACAAGAGAGAGGTAGAAAAAGTTTAATGAAAGCTGAATACGTCGGCCCACAAAAGGCGCCCTCGATCCTTCTCTAGCTTCAGCGTCACGCTGCAAGCTTTTCCGCACTTCTTGTGCATTATAACGTACGTGCGCTGCTGTATTGTCAAGCGACCCCTCCTGATCACAAAGTGCGCGCGCAAGCATGGTACTGCAGAATGCGGACACTGCTGAATCTCGGCAACCAGAAAAAGGGTGACGTCGTTGACGTAAATTCTATTCTTGATAATATGTTTCCTGCTTTTTCAATCGTTTATGTTTTACTACTGCTGCCTTTAGCGATAGCTTTAGCACGCTCTCACTATACAAACATCGGAATATGTTTTTGATGAAGACGTCTAAATTAGGTGGTCAATATATTGTTCCTATGAAAACACAAAAAAAGGAACCACATGACACAACGCTTTGTCCTGTTGTTCTTGCCTATGCCCCGTCTCAAGCTGTTAAAAAGTTCTATTTTACAAGCTGTACGAACGAGCCCTACAAAACCCGCTGTTTCTTTCTCTCCTCACGCGTGACCATGCCTCGTCTTTCTTAGATACACACACACCTCTTCTAAGCATTTACAGGTGCTTTAATGCCCTCTATCAAACGTAGGAACTCAGCTGCCGTAAGTTCCTACACACGCTCCCCTGCTGACCCCACTTGGCATTAAAGTCACCGAAGGAGGCGAGATGCCAATTGTGGAGGGGATGGGGGAATAGGGTGAGAGCGGATGTAATAAGTAAAGAAGCTTGGCTTTAATAAATAGCTCTCTTGGATAGCACTACAGAGTTCGAGTGGGCACCTGCACTGATGTAACCGAATCGTAGAGAAGTTTGCACGCTATCAACACACCGACACTGTAGTCTAGTATAATGACGTTAGAGCCTTTACGGGCACCTGCACTTGATGTAACCGAATCGTAGAGAAGTTTGCACGCTATCAACACACCAACACTGTAGTCTAGTATAATGACGTTAGAGCCTTTACCTGATACATTTCAGCAACTGCAAAGAAAAATGAGAGAAAAACCGGCAAAAATAACACGAGAAAAATGATCACGACCGAGCTTCAATCTCGGTGCCTTGTGAAGCGAGCTTTGAATCTCGTTTGCCATCAATTGATTTTCACCTGGCTACCTTTCTTTGAATATCCACGTTAACATATATAAACTGTGAACATAAGGTAAGGATTGCAAGTGCTGAAAAGCTGCGTTTGCTAGAGCCCGGATTTTTCTATTTATTTTCTCCCGTTTCCTTACTTCTAATTCAAATTTAGGTTTTATTTTATTTTCTGATTAAAAAGATGTAAATTAAATTGCGTGCAAAAATGCATCATATGAATATCGCGGTCACGGCAAGACTCTCCTGCAGAGGGCAGGGAAGCCTCATATCTAGAAAAAAACACAAGCGCAATCACCCAGAATGTATTTTTTTTTCTATTTCATTCAGGTTTAGGGGTCTCCATCTTGAATGCAGAGTTAAATGCAGCTTGCCCACCTATAACTTGTGCTCCACGAATGCAGTCCTTTTGAACGCCCCGTGTGAAACGGCACCAGTCGCTCGTTAAAGGGCCTTGAAGAGGCCGCCCTAAGGTGTATGAGATAAACGACACTTAAACGATTCGACAATGCCACGCAGACATTCTTTTTCATCCAGAGCGATGTGCTGTCCCTTTCCTGGCTAGCGCGCTCGAAACCGTCGTTATGCAGTCGTGAGAAAATGCAGTAGTGGCTTGCAAGGCACGTCCCACGATTATAAACCTTTCGGGCTGTGCCCAATTTTTTTCGAGGGGTGTTGGAAATGAGATGTGCTGAAATGCATAAAAGAAAAGAAGATTCGTTCATTCAACAGTCTTTAAAAGTGCGAGGGAGCGCATTTTTTAAAGCGAAGCTTTTAATGTATCTGCGCTGGGAAGCGTTACGCGCACTTTTTAGCGGAGTGCCAGAAGAGCATAAATGTTCCGCAGAGTTCACATTTCGAAATACTTGGGGCCGGTTAGGGTGATCTGTGCGCAAAGTTTAAATTGTGTTGGTCAATTATGGTATTGCAAAAAAACTAATACCTCTTCTGCTGGCTTTGTAGAGGCGCTATACGATGCGAACGTCTATTTTTGTGGTTCTCCTGTGATAAACAAGTGTGAAAGGTACTTTCCCTTTGCAGAGAATGAATGCCTGTGGTAGTTTATGTATACGACAAAAGCCTAATGCTCAATTTGGGAGCTATGGAGGAAATTATCAATAAAAGCGCTCGAAAGCCCTTTATGAATATTGAGTATTGAGTGTCCTAGAATAATGAATTGCGACAGCTATTAAAAATTGTCTGGAAACAGGGATCATTCTATTTGTAATGTGTACTGAAAGGTTTGACGAAATATTATGGGCTGTGCATAAATTACCTAATACAAACGCCCGAAGCGGTATAAGTGTGTCTTAAACAGAAAGCTCATAGAATATTTGCCTGTATCGCGGAAAAACTGAGTGTGCCGCGGATTTACATCGGTTTATGAGTGGACAAACCTTTTTTTTTTTGACAAAACATGTGGATAAACCTCGGGATGTTTTCTAGAGCTGCTTGGGCATCTAAAATTTCAAATCGAACACTGTTATTACATAGATTTCAAAGCATCAATTACTTACGGCACTTCTAGAGTATACCGTTTCACTAAGGCAACGGTATTTGGGCTGTAACGCTAATCACGCGCTTCCTATCTCATACGCTTCCGTCGCTGTAGGCTTCACCCAAAGTATGTTGGAATAGAATGGCAAAATTGACTAAATCAGTCGCATTCTTTCATAATCCAATATTACGCGTATACCGTTATCCTAGGCTACTGCGGCTTAAGACAGAAGCACGTTGTTTTACTCCAGTGGCACGTGGCAAGAAAAGAGTATGTCTATTACCTTACAAGAGAACACATATGTAACTTCTTAAAGAGCGAGTAACTAGTTATTGGATCCTTATGCATTTTTTCCTAGTTGCGGCTTTGAGACGTTTGAAAGCATCGCCTATGGCATTACACTGGGAGTAGATCGCTCACGGAAAATATACATAAATCTGTAAGGGTTGAATCACTTAAATAGCGAATTATATGAGTACTAAATGATTGATGTGAGCAAGTGAGGAAATCAGACCTATTATACAGCCGGTGAAATTTCATGCTTCGACTTTTTTTTGTCAGTTCCTTGCTTTCGAAAACCGGGAAAATGTTTCTACTTAGCTTTGGAAAAATAGCGTGAAAATCGTTTAAGCAAATAGTTTGCAAACACAGTATGCTGGAGAAGTAACAATGTACGCCCAATCTATATATGTTATCTTAGACAACACCAATTGCATATTGACTAAAACACTTGTATAGCATTCGAATATAACCGTTAAAATATTGTGCAGACCGCACGCACTGTGGGAATTTATGTTATGCGTAGCCTTTTGCAGGTGCCTGGTTATGCAGCATTGTTGGGATTCCGCAGAGCGTCGCCAGGTGTACCAGCGTGTTTATGTAGATCAAGTAGTTGTGTTTCTCACAAGAGCATACGTGTGTTAGACGACAGTAGCACATCGATGACCTTGTTGAAGATCGCATGGTGGCTGTGACATGATCTCTACAGATGCCGTTCGATCGAAAATTACATATGTCGATTGTTGGGTTCAGCATAGGTACTCAGTGAGGGTTATCGAGAGAAACACAGATTGTCATGTGATCTGCGAATAAGTGGTATACAATCGTACGTACTTATGCTTATGTCATGTGGACCGTGTTAAAATGGCGATGGTATTAGTTTTGCGGGCGACGAAATTTTGAAACATTATTGACATGGGTCGGTCATCAAGTCAGTACAACGTGACGAAGTTTCTACGTAGCATTGGGCTACGTAGCACGAAGCCCATGTAGCATTGGGCTACGAGAAAGTGCTGGGGAATATGGGCCTGTCCCGGATATTTTCCAGTCTAGCACAGCGTCACAGTGCACGGGCTGTCATGAGGAAAGACGAGAAAGTGGTACGGGGCACAAGCGCCAGATGTTTCAAAGAGCTTGCTGGCTTTGGAACGAGAGAAGCATGCGTGCGATCGTGTCCTAATTAAAATAATAAAGTGATAATGACCGAATGGTTGGAGCACCCGGCTTCTGTGCTCTTTTTTTTTCTCAACTGGGGCTTTCTGCAGCACGGCAATAAATGTCGTCCAATAAATCCTAAATTGTAGATATATGATCTCATTATCTTCAATAAAGATGGCCCGCAGTTTTTGTTCCATTCACTTGGCCTTTGTTATTGTGAGAGAGCTAGAAAATTTATAATGCATGTTCTACTCTTGAAGTACAAAAAATAAATTAATGAACTAAAATATCAATGAAGTAAATGGCGCTTTTAAAAAAATCATATATAATTAACAAAGAAAGTTGGCCTAGTTGACGTTGATGCAGTAGCTGTGGCATAGTTACTAGCGCAAACAAGACTAACGGAAGAAAGGTGGGGCAGGACACAGCGCCACACTTCAACTGACGAGCTTTAATCAGAAAAACATACAAAGAGGCCACCGTATGCTAATATAAATACTAATACAAACGCATAAACAAATGTGCCAAGAAGGCGACAACCAAATGCGCAACGAAGCCGATAAGCGCCCAAACAAGCCATTACAGAGCATTCACCTGGCTCTTCTCAAGGTACAACACATCTTTGTGAGTGACTTGCAAAAAAAAAATGAAATGTCAAACGCCTCAAATATTTTTTAAAGCGAAGCTTTCTATCACTCACTGATTCCTTCGTGAGCGCCGAAAGCACACTGCAGGAAAGCCAAGTTACACACACACACACACACACACACACATATATATATATATATATATATATATGTGTGTGTGTGTGTGTGTGTGTGTGTGTGTGTGCAGCTCACACGGGTGAGCGAACGGCGTTCAAGCACACAAGCAATTATATATATATATATATATATATATATATATATATAGAGAGAGAGAGAGAGAGATTACTATTCCTCATATTTTCTGCAAAGAGTTAAGCCGCGCCACATCACTGTCGACTGTAAGTCTTTTGTTGCAATGCACACCCTGTTTTTTTTTGTTGTTTTTTTTGCGCAATGCACAGTAGGTAAACTCGCAAGAGACGTTCCGCTACTGTAGATCTGAAAGGAAGCATGTGCTCTCTTCACCGATGGCGCCGGGTCGTCGTCCTGCTCCTGTAACGATGCAGTTGACCAATGGCAGTGCAGAAGGGAAACGACACCTACGAAGATTTGAGACTGCACACGGCATAGACAGGCCCAACAAAATAACACAGGAAAAACATTTTCAAGATCCATCGGCCGCCAACCCTCGAGTTGGACTTTCTCTTTCTCGGGGCTCTGATGGCACTCATCGCTCGATGGCGCGACGTCCATTTGTTGTTTTTTTTATTTTTATTTTTTTGTTGTTGTTTACGTGATAGCAGCCGGCATCAGCACAACAAATGTGAGGTGGTGGAGAACAACCACCACAAACAAGGAGATTAAAGCGGGAAGGAAAAGCGCGAAAACAGATTTGTCTGCCTCCGTGCTTGTGTCACAGCAATAGAAAGCAGCGAGAAGGCACCGGCATAACTTCGAAACTCAGCTCGAAATGCTGGCGAGAACACGTCAGACTAATCGAACGAGAGATCAACATCAAGTGGTAGACTATCCTAATACTTATGTGCAGCACCAGTGCTTTCTAACGAGGCAAGAGGAACCGACCGGCAATACCGCTGACTAGAACTCATATTATCTATTCGTATGGAGAAAGACTTCTTATATGCGGTCTTAACCATGTGAACGAGAGAACTACATGTTTACAGTTAACAATCAAGATATGAGAGCTGTTTTCTGAAATTTTTCATCTTCTATTCAAGAAGGCTGTTTCTTCGCATAAGTATTTAACAAACACACCAAGTTAGTACACTCTTCTCATATTACGTAGTAGGATTTGAAATACGTATTGACCGCTAATGGCAGAATGAAGTGACATCATCTAAATATAAACTAAAAACCCCAATAAAGCTCTACAGCCTTGTATGACCTGACAGAATCAAAAACGAATTTCAAGCGAAGTTCTTTCGTTAGAGCAGGTACAATAAGAACTTCAGTTGCCTGTAATTCAACTAAACACTTCAAAACAGCACTCCAGATCATATGGACATTAATTTTGTGGCGAAGCCGTAATTAGTATGGATACTTTCAAGTTCACCTACACATTACCTATAACCTTTCTCTTTTATTGGCAATTATAAACATCGTGTCTTCTTTACTTAACTGAGGAAACCAGTCTAACATACTATCAATCTTGCATAAGGCATAAGCATACGGAAAAAACACGGGTTCAGTAATTATTTGCAGCGCAGCTAATTAGGACGAGAGCGTCATTGAGGTGCCTTGAAGTAGTTTTAAACTAATTTCACTTCTGTAAAACACACAATTTATTTTTGAAACGTGGCTTGTATGTGTCCCACTGACACTAAATGACTGTTGTTCGAAACTGGGACTGATATTTTCCACTTAACGTCTAGGATCTAAATGAAACATTTTTTGCGTTAAATTCCCTCATAATTAACCGAAGCACGACAAACAAAGTGCACAGCGGAGGCCATAACAAAACCTTAGCGCGCACTTCTCGCCCATGTGTCGAACATCTTTCTGCACGTGCATGTTTTTGCACAGTAATTCACAAGGATGAGCTTTGCGGACCAGCTATCACATTAAGGGGGGTAAATGGTGCTTATTGCAAGCCAAACGTGTACATCTAAATGCAGGAGAGAGGAGTAACTATTCGTCCATCTCGGGAACTTTTTTCCCGGGAGCAAGTGTTTGCCAAATTTAGGAAGCGTTCCAAGAAGGAAAATAATCTGTTTAGCTGTTGCGCGCTTGTAGCCAATTAGTACCTGCTCCCAAAACTATTATCGTATGAAGTGCTAAAACATTTCGTTTGAAGGAAGCACCTAGCACCAAAGCGAAATGAGACAGTTTGCTACTGAAAAACGTTTTCGCACGTAACAACGTGGAACTTATATGTCCCACTGTCCTACAAAAGTTTAATCTATTAAATAGCTACGGGTTAATTCGCTTAAAATATGCCATGTTAATTTTGTAATTTAGAGAGTTCTCGTTATTTATTTAAACGTCGAGAAAACAGTGCTGAAGAAGTATAATATTATAATAAGGCCAGAGATTATTCTCCACAAACATTTCATACTGCATCACCGTGTACACAAAGCAAATCTTTGAGCTTTCTGTTTTCTGTAGAGACATACGTCCAGCTATATAACTGACGCACGTCAAGTGCGAGCAGAAGAAAAAGTGGAAGATTCTACGCACGACATAAAAATGATCATTGTGCAAGAGTTTGTTACATAGTAAAGTAATTCTATGTCCTTGACTGGACAATTTTTTGATGTTACGTGCCTCAAGCCTATAGCAGCTTTTTTGTAAGTAACGCACATAAAAATATCGAGCCCCATGATCATTGATCTGAACCAATCAGCTATGGTAAATATATTCGAGCGTGTTTTGCACAGGGTAGATTTCATGAGCGTGCCTACTTCACAATATTTGTGGATAGTTTAAACAACCATGTCCTCCCCCCATAAGGGGGACGTCTTCTCCTTTTCGCATAGCAGAAACAGCAATACAAAAAATATAAATTCAAAATATAAATATGAAACAAAACGAAACAACAACCATAGCACACAGTCCTATAGGCATACGAGTTTGCAGATATAAAAGGCAAAGGCAAGTCGCACCAAAATCAGTTTTTAAACAGAGTCACAAACACAAACAAACGGCCATGATGTAGACTGTGATGAGCATGCACACAGATGTAGAATGACAAAGAGTTGAAATAATACAGGCCCCACAACTGAAAGGTAAATGTGAGCTTCAGCAGAATATACAAAAAAAGTATACGAGCGCTAATACTTAAAAAAATAGAAGAAAGTTGTAGTTACAGTGTGTGACTATTCAGTGCAATGTCTAGTAGTTGTTAAGGATGCCTGTGTCTTCGTAAAATTGTTCGAGTGCGTTCAATGCTTTCGCTGTGTTATTTTCGATGGTCATGGGCCCGGTAATTTTGCGAGGGAAAAAGGTCGATGAGGGTCAATGGAGCAGCTCTTCTTCTAGCTTCCGTCTTTGCGTCACATGTCTCGGGCATTCCAGAAGTAGATGGCGAACATTCTCATCGTCAGGAATTCTCGTCTGTACCAGATGGCCCGATCATTTCTTCGTTCATACCAGCTTTAAAACCTGCATGCATACAAAAAAATCGTGACTCAGAATACTAGCAAATACTGCGAAACCATTGTGAAAGATCCGGCGTCTGTTGTAGGCAACACTGACCTTTTTACTTGAGACCTTGTAATTTAAAAACTTTTTTCATATAATGACCGCATTTCAAATCGACATTCTAATTACAAACAACTGCAGTGAAATCTCCCTTACATAATGCACGGCGGTAATACAGAAGCTTGCTTCCGAATTATCTCGTTAAGTTTGGCATGGGAGTCTACAAAATATATATCAACCAAGAAAGCAATAACCAAACGCAAATCATGCAAAATTACAACTAGTATTTGTTTTTCGCAAAAACGGTCAGCTATTTGAACTCACCTACACCTTTTCGTAAGATTTCGAGATGTGCTTTCCCAACTCGTGAACCCCGTACGCAGGGCCCAACACTAACCGAATCTGCGGCTGATGGTTAGTGCTGAGTGGCAGAACTATAAGCCACTAAAGGTTTATGGCTAGGTCATCTGAGCGAGGCATCCTTCCACCATCTTTCCGTGAAAGCACATTTGCCTCCGAGTGCATCCATGCTAGCTGCTGCCTGGGTTAAGGGAAGGCCACTTTAAGCGTTTCAAGTATGACAGAGCCTTCGACTGAAAGCGAGCCACACCGACTAGCGATCCAGCTTTACGAGAGGCAATCACGTTTCAGCGGCTTGGACGTTGACGGCCACAGAAGAGGCTATTTCAAGCAGACACACTCTTCCGAATGCTTTCAGAATTGCATCCACCTTGGACTAACGCACGGTGCATGGCCCTAACGCGTCTATACATAACCGTTTCCAGACCGACAATCGTGAACCTCGACGCATTTCCTCGCAATGGATTTCTAAAATCTTCCAAAGAGAGACACCTTTATCCAGAAGCCGGTAAGTGCGGAATGATATTTTCCTGAGTACATCCCTACCCACTAAGAGATACTTCTGAACGGCGTCGTTTGCACCTCCGGGGCCTTTTGTTCAGGTCAAATGCTCGAACGTTTTTCCCAACTTTTATTGCCACAGAGAATAACAACTGCAATCACATTTAAATAAGGTGATACCGGTAGTTTATTGAAGACTAAATCGGAACTGGAATCTCCAATCCAAATGGCGCTGATTGTCCAAGCGGGGGAGCGTGACGACGCAAATTATTCGGCTTACAAACATTTACAGTTGCATTAGTTGGAGAGAGAGGGAAAGAGAGAAATGTGATGAAAAAGTACAGTAGTAAGCACTTCTGTAAAGCACATCACTAAACCCGCCGTAGGCATATCTGTAACACAATTCTTAAACGTAGCATTTAAGAACTTCTACTTGTACATGTTTAGTGTAAAGGCGAATGCTAAGTGCTTGCTCCTTTTGCGAAGACTCGCCGTTCTAGAACAATTCCAGGCTGTGGTCAAAACTTCAGTGTTAAATAATCCATTTCTTATGGGGTGTTACGAGCCAAACAATGATGTGATTATGAGGCACAATGTAGTGGAGGGCTTTGGATTAATTTTGTGCTTTGGGATTCCTAAACATGCACCAAATGTGCAATACACGACAGTTTAAGCAAACATCGGTATGCTGCCGCGGCTGCAGCAATAAAATCCACGACTTCTAGCACAGCATCTTGGGCCTCAAAAACAGATCAGTTATTTTGGCACGTAAAACAACAGTATTTTTTTTTAGCACAGCAGCTAAATCTCATAGTCACTGGAGTTTACTGTTAACAATGATCGAGCATGACTGAGAACCGGCGAAGAATGAGGCTCACTGCAATCAATCCTAACCATGCGATAATTCCTTATGTGTTAATGCTAGGGTGTAAATGACTAGTGATTACAATCGCAAAGTTGCTAAACGCTTACTTTTATCTCTTCTTGGGTACATTCGGCAGCTGTCCGCTGAAATGTGTTGTCTAACAGCAGCCTCTCATGGGAGCTTCAAATAACTTGGCACCGCAAGTTGCCTCAAATAGACACATTTCTCACAAGTTGGAGATATATAGATGCCAAAGCCATGTCAAAAACAGACAAGACGAACCTAAAAGGGAAGTGGATTCTGCGGTAATTTTAGCCGCTTTAAAGAGAAATTGACGAAAGCGGGTGACTCACTAGCCCTCAATAGAAATTCTGACAAGTTCCGTGCTGTGTGCGGCAAAAACCGGAAACAGCTGGTGGGCGGAAGTCTAATGTAATGTTTGGCTAATTACGAAACCAGGCGAATATGAAACTTCCACATCTACGAGGGAAGCAACATCAGGCACAGTAAACTTCCGCTTTAACGGAAAACTACCCAAGCTTTCACGGTCCTATTTAATGATTACCGCCCAACCCAACCAGGTGCGGACAATCCTTCAAGTAGCAAGAAGCAGACATAGCACTCTAGTTATTAGTGGCACAGGCTCACTCGGCTCTCTCGGATGCACGCTCTCTCGCTTTAGCGCTCCTTATTACGATAAGCAATCCGGAATAATCCGGGTTTTGGGGAGTTGGAAGTATGCCTGGCGATGCTCAAACGGGGGAGGGGGGCTTTAGTTAGAAAAAGAAATCATCGGTTTGCATCTGTTCATCCATCGGTCCCTGAAACCAGCTGTACGCCAGCATAACGATGGCTATAGTAATAGGATCATATTGGGAAAAACAACATCGAATCTTCTTGATTGATTGATTGATTATTGTGGTTAGCGCCAAGACGATGGTAATGGCTTGTTAGTGGTGCATGAATAGTGAATTATATGAACATTAGATGTGGCATGGCTGTAAAGGGGCCTAAAAACAGTCGCTGTGAAGTGCGTAAAATCTATACGTAATAAAATTATGGCAATGACTAATTATGTGTACTATGGACACATAATGGACACGCATTGTGAAAGAATGATATACGACTTACAAAATGTTGCAGATGCAAGAATCGGCAAGAAGCACAAGTGCCTAAACAGAGCCCTTGAAACAAGGGCCTGCAGGCATGTGCTATAAAAAAACTATCACAGCAACATCCTCTGGAAAGAGGATGCGCTACGAACTTATTGGGCTAATGACATGTAGCACAACTTCGTTCAAGAATGCAAGGACTGCGTTCGTGTTAAAAAGCGGTTCTTTACCGAGAAACATAGCGGGATCGAGAGGGACACAATAGCGATATGCTAGCGGAAAATGTTTCTTTCTCTTTCGGCTTCCCGACACTGCAGGAGGACGTGGAGGACGGTGAGCATCTCGCCACATCTACCACAGGTTGGAGGATCATTACCATTCAAAAGAAAATTGTGAGTACCATATGTGGGTCCTATTCTGAGACGACAGACTGGAACATCATTTTCTCGTGTTTTCGTTGTACAGTTCCAGGAATCTAACTGTGGCTTAATCAAGTGGAGCTTATTATTTGTTTCGGCCTCCCACAAGCGTTGCCTGTGGCTTCGCACTTTGTTTCGTAGGAAAGGCTTCAGATCTGTAGGAGGGGCAGCAGCAGGAATTAATGGCACCTTGCGATGCCATTAATTTGGCGATTTCGTCGGCAAGCACATAACCCTCGATTCCTCTATGGCCGGGAACCCAACATATTATTACATGTTTATGAGATAGGTGAATGCTACACAAGAGTTATTAAAGCTAAATAAAAACAGTATTTTTATGCTTTTGTAAAGATGTTAGCGCTTTTACAACACTCAACGAGTCTGTGATTATTATTGTCTTTTGTAGTTTCAACTTCTATATATGTTTCACCGCAGACAGTACTGCGTAGGCTTCTGCTGTGAAGATACTTGTTAGGGGGTTCAATACGTCAGATTTAGAAAAAGAGGGGCGAACAACCCGTAAGATACGCCAGCATGGGACTTGGATGCGTCGGTGTAGAATTCCGAGCACGGGTACTTCAATTGAAGTTCGCGGAAATGCATTGCAATTTCGAGCTCGGGAGTGTGCTTTGTGACTTCTACAACGGATAAATCACATTATATCACCTGCCACTCCCAGGGCGCTGACAGCTTAGCTGGACACATTAGGCGATGTTCTAGAAGTGGGACATTCATCTCTTCGCTAAGTTCTCTTACACTCAGTGAGAAAGGCCGCCTCATAGAGGGTGAGTTATAGAAAAGCATTGCACACTTCAAATCATTAACGGTTATAGAGCAAGGTAGAGCACTGCACGGGCCGATTTTTGCGGCCCGGGCCCGGCCCGGGCCCGTTTTCACATTGGGCGGCCCGCCCGAGCCCGATCAAAACATTTATGGCGAGACCCGGGCCCGGCCCGGGCCCGGAAATAATCTACGTTACCCGCCCGGCCCGGCCCGCCACCCCTTTACCTTAAGCCCGAGCCCGGCCCGAGCCCGACTCGAAACCGGCCCGAACCCGGCCCGAGACCAAAAAATACATGTTTTTCAGAGTTGAGAAGCCCGAGAATAACTCGCAGAAAGCCCGTGCCCGGCCCGGGCCTATGTCAAAATCCTGAGCCCGGCCCGGGCCCGGGTCAAAGAGCACACGCCGTGCCCGAGCCCGGCCCGAGCCCGGCCCGAGCCCGTGAAAATACTCCTCAACCCGGCCCGGCCCGGCCCACGGGCCGGGCCGGGCCCGGGCTTTCGGGTAAGCCCGAGCCCATTCAGTGCTCTAGAGCAAGGATGTTCCCGATCGGAGTGCACTTTGAGAAAATAGGTGAACCTGATGTATGTTCTCTGGAGATGGAGTGACCACTCATTTGATTCGACGTATCAACTTTCAACGGGGCTTGTTCTGAATGCGCCAGTGGCCAATCGGATACCTAAATGGTGGACAGGATCTAGCATTTTTAGCACACTCGGGGAGGCAGAGTGATATACTACGGCACCATAGTCCAATCGTAACCGAATGAGGCTCTTGTGAAGATTCTTTAAACACTTCCTGTTATTGCCGCAGGATGTACGACATTAAATTTTCAGTAAGTTCATTGTTTTTAAACATTTCGCCTTGAGATGTTTTATGTGGTGGATGAAAGTAAGCTTAAAGCCAAGTATGATGTCTAAAAACTTGTGTTCTTTGTTCATAGGTATTTGTTGTCCATACATTTCGATAGTGGGATCTGCAACGACACCTTTCTTCCTGGGGAAAATAACACAAGAACTTTTGTGGGGTTTACTTTGAACCCGTTTTCGTCTGTACACTTAGACACGTTGTTCAGGCCCTCCTGCACCTGTCTCTCGCACACTGCGAGGTTACAGGACTTCAGCCTATTTGTATATCGTCCCCGTAGATGGAATAAAAAATAGATGGAGGTAAGGAAGCACGAAGCGTGTTCATTTTAACGATAAAGAGCGTGCAACTGAGCACGCCTCCCTGGGGTACACCAGTTTCCTACACAAAAGGTCGTGATAAAACATTGCCAACTCGAAAACGGAATGTGCGATTCAGCAGATAACTTTCAATCACATTTAACATATTACCACATATACCAAAGTGGGAGAGGTCTTTCCGTATTCTAAACCTCCATGTGGTGTCATGCCTTTTCCCTGTCTAGGAATACAGACAGAACTGTTTGTGAACAAAAGCTTCGCGTATCTGCGCCTCAATACGTATCAAATGGTCACTGGTGGTTGGGCCCTCGCAAAAACCGCACTGCTATACGTCAAGCAGTTTGTTTGATTTTAGGAAATGTAGTAGGCGATGGTTTATCATTTTTTCGAGGAATTTGCAGAGAGAGCTTGTTAGTGCTATAGACCAATAACTCGATACAGACGATGGATCCTTGCCCTGCTTCAGTATAGAGATCACTATGGCCTCTTTCCATTTAGGGGGAATCACGCCGGAGGTCCATATAGAGTTATAAAGACAGACAAGGGTGTTCTTCGTTTCAGAGGGCAGGTTCTTCAACATTTCGTAAAGTGTGCGGTCAGAGCCTGGGGCAGATTGGTTGCAACAGGTGAGTGATACATGCAGCTCTGCTGGAGAGAAAGGTAAGTTATATGGCTCGTTCCCGGTGCTCTTTCGGTCTAGTTTTTGTTTTTCTATTGCTGCTTTGTATTTTGTGAATTCTGGAGAATAGTGCGATGAACTCGACACAAGTTCAAAATGTGCACCCAGGTGGTTCGCTTGGTCTTCCAAGCTGTCGCCCTGTGTATTTACCAAAGGGAGTGAATATGTTTGTCGTCCTCTCACCTTGTTAACCCTGTTCCATACTTTGGCCTCATCTGTATACGAGTGTATACCTGATAAAAACTTCTGCCAACTCTTTATTCTGACCTGCCGGCGCGTTCTCCTGTCTTGGGATTTTATCTTATTAAAATTGAAAAAATTTCCGCAGTAGGAGAATCGCGTAGCAACCCCCACGCTTTCTTCTGTTTCCTACGAGCGTTTCTACATTCATCGTTCCACCATGGGACACGGCGTTCGCATACCACACCACTTATTTCGGATATGCATTGAGAAGCGGCATCAATTATGAAGGTAGTAAAATACTCCGCAGGAGCATCCATTCATATATAACGAGGACATGTCAGCCCAGGAGATACTACTATAGTAAGAGTTCGAAATTTATCTCAATCGGCTGTATCAAGTTTCCATCGAGGGGCTTGTGGTGAAGACTCATTTTCTTTGATTGTTCTCAGTAGTATTGGGAAGTGATCGCTCCCGTAAGGATTTTTGGTAACTTCCCATTTAAGTTCAGATAATAGATACGGGGAAGCTATGCTCAGATCAATAGAAGAACAGGTTCTGTTTGCGAGACAGTAAAATGTATGTTCCTTCTTATTCAGGAGATACGCACCAGAGGAGAAAGAAAATTGCTCAACAAGACGACCTCGCGCATCGATACGAGAGTCGCCCCACAGACTGCTGTGGGCATTGAAATCGCCAAGATAAGGTTCTGGCAATTGGTCTATAAAAGGCAGAAATTCATGTTTGTGTTAGTGGTAATGTGGGGGTATGTAAACCGAGCAAGTGGTGAGGAGTTTGTTTAGAAGAACAAGTCGAACTGCCACTGCTTAAAGTGGCGTTTGTAGCGGCAAACGTTGACATGCTATGCTTTTGTGAATTATAATGGCAACTTCGCCTGATGATGCGAAAGCATCATCGCGATCTTTACGAAACGTAACATACTGTCGGAGAAAGTTTGTATGTTTCGATTTTAAGTGCGTTTCCTGTACACACAGCACTTTTGGATTGTGTTGGTAAAGAAGGTCTTGGACATCGTCGAGGTTCCTAAGAAGGCCTCTGACGTTCCATTGTATAATTTGTGTATCCATAATGAAAGTAAATTGCTGCTGTGTGTACTAAAAAAGGAAGTATTGCCTTAGATTACGGAGCCCTTTCCAGGCCCTGTAACGCGGGATTGGTCCTTTCTGAAGCGGTCGACGGAGCCTGGCGCTCCTTAGGCGCTTGGTGCGCCGTCGGGATGGCTGTAGTGTCCATGTAGTGGCTGTAGTGGACACGCGCTCTTGCGAGCGAGACGTTTCGCGAGAGACTCTCGCCGCGAAGGACGAGACATTTGCGCCCACCAGCCCGGACGCCGATGGGGCTGCCTTTGGGCCTGAGCAGTGCCGGCTGTTGCCAGCGCCAGCAGGGGCCGAAGAGGGTGAGGCAGCCTTGACTGCACCCGCCGCAGGAGCTGCTGGAGGGCCTGCGGGTTTGCTACGCGTAGCGCAGGCTGCCACCGAAGGACTGTTGTGGTGCCGGCAACCCTAGGGTAGCCGAGCCTGTTTGCTGGTTGGGTGGAGTAGACTTAGCTCTTTCCACCCTGGGGGCACGAGCCAGAAATGGGAGCTCGCTGCGCGTGGGCTGGGCAGGTGGCAGTAGCCGCTGCGACGCTGCCCCTTGACGCGCCGCATCAGCGTAAGTGGTCGTGTGGAATGATGAGCACCTTTTGCGTGCTTCCCTGAACGATATGTTTTCACGGACTTTCAGTGTTATAATTTCTTTTTCTTTTTTCCAGCTTGGACAAGACCGTGATTACGCTGGATGGTCACCATCGCAATTAACGCAGTGAGGTGTGGCCTCGCAATTGTCTGAGGCGTGACCTTGTAATCCACACTTAGCACAGATGAGTCGACCATGGCAGCTTTGCGAGCCAAGGCCGAATCTTTGGCTATCTGGCCGGTCTTATGGCTATCTTTGTGTAGCCTGTCTCAATGCTTTCTGGCAGAACGCTCATTAAAAGGTAAGTATCAGGTGTTCCGTGGGAAATTCTTTGTTGTCCCGTCTCATAACGATGCACTGCACATTCGTTACATTTTGCTCCTTCCATCCTTCCAACAACTCGGTTTCAGATAGGTCAATGAGGTCTGCTTCAGATACTACCCGTACTACTCCCCGTGCTGTGTTCATGGAACAATGCCGTGAAACGGTAACTGGGACATCACCAAAAAGTAACAAGCTTGTCGAGTCTGTTGCATTGGTCTTTATCACGTAGCTCAAGCAGAAGGTCTCAGCTTGGCATTTTGGTTACCTTGTAGCCAGGGCCTTGCGTGTTGGTCAAGCTTTTCGCAACTACAAATGGTTCTCGCTAGTTTTTTTTCTGTTCTTTCACTATGTACTACCTGATATCGTGGGAAAATGTCTTTAGGCCGGGTGAACAAATTCAAGAACTCATCGGTGCGTCCCCTCTTCTGAGGGAGACGATCAAGAAACCGAGGAAAAGCGGGTGTTTCCTTAGCAGTTTGGTGTACTTCGGCAGCAATGGCAGCCACCCACAACGGAGTCCACCAAGAGGACGCTGCAGCACTTAACATGTAAGGCTGCAGGATCCAGACGTGCATTGCCGCTATAACCTTATATTAAACCCAAGAGAGGGAACCTACACAAGATTAACCCAAGCCGCCTATGAAAAGTGAGGAAGTAACAGAAGAGAAGAGGTGATAGGACAGTGAAGACAGAAAAATAGAGCAGAGAAAGATCGGAGAGGGGGACAGGAAAAGGCGACCACCAACCACCGCTGGGTCAGTCCGGGGGTGCCGTCTATGTGAAGCAGAGGCCAAAGATGTGTGTTGCCTCCGCCGGGGAGCCCTAAAGGTCCAAACACCCAGCATTCGCTCAACCTCCAGGATCCCCCTTTCCCCACACACGGCTAAGCCACGGACGCTACGCGTGGGAGGGACCAACCGCCGTGTGCTCGGGTCCGTGGTGTCGCAACCCAACAAACGCCGGCTTACGCCGACGGCCCTGCGGGGCATCGAATCTTCTTCGGTACCCAAACGTAGTGCTGACTAGGGATGGCCGAATAATTATTTTATTCGTATAACTAATAATCGTTCATCGTTTTAGCCTTTAATCGAATAATCGCTTTCAATACAGGGTCTTTCATCGATTATTCGACATTTTTCCCGGGCACTTTCAAGAAGGCTGAAACGCAGTTATCTACTTTTGTGGGGCCCTATTTTAATGTTTGAGAGGTGGAACCAAGTTTGAAACACAAGTGTATAAGCGTTTGACAAAGGTAATCTTTACCTTGTTAAAGACTAACTATAGTTGGCACTATTGACCTTTGACAAGATAAACAATATATGTTATAAAATGGCACTTAGTCCAGAATGAAAAACATTTGTCAGCCCTACCACTCCGTGAAGATGGTTAACCAGCGAAGCTGAAACGTGCGGCCCCGGTATTTATCACTGGGTTAATCCCTAGGGCTCATTGAAGTATTTCTAGATTATGAGGTTACACACACGTTCAGCTGCGACGGAGATAACGTCACGGAAGGTATGCCCGCAGTCCGCCGTTGTCGCTTGCGTTCGATGTCTCGAGTTTGCTCGGCGGCCTGGTTAGCAGCATTCGCCCGCCACTACCGCTTGCAATTCTTCGAAATCAAATTGCTTAAAAAAATTGCAGTGGCTTAGCTCGACTATGCCAGCATGTACCTTCTTGCACGTTGTACAACCCGCGCCATGGTTTCACCTCACTCAGGTGGCGTCGCTGAACTCAACGTTTCACGCATGGCACTACTTACCGGCGTCAAGTCTTTCATGTGCCACAGTATTTCACACATGTCGCACACATATCCAAACGGATGGTTTACGAAGTCCGTCTCGAAGGTCCGAGTCTCACTGGCGCGTTCGCTAAGTTTCACCGCATAGTCGGTCAATGGGCGAGCCTTGACATAATCGACGGCGCCTTGTTGTTGCTGCTGCTGAGATGGTCAGGCACGTCGCTCAGCCTCCTGGTGACGCCGCTTTGCTAGACGTTCCTCTCTTTGCACCAGTGTCTCCGCAGCACGTTTAGCCTTCTTCTGTTCGTTCTTCCTACGCTCAACCGCTAATTGCCAGACAACTACTTCGGGATTCAATGAGCTAAGCTTCTCCGCTCTTCTGCGCCTCTGAGCAGCAATTTCGCTCTCCTTCTCCATGGCTATAGCACACTGGCAAACGCCCAGCGCAAACGCCGGCGGGCCAGCTGTGCGCCGTGTGACGTCACTGCTCCTCGCGCATGCGCAGCACGGCTCTCCAGGAGCCACGCCAAACTTGTCAACCTCGGCCAGTGTAGCTCACGCTACAAAATTAAATCTGTCCGTCACGTAAGGCAATGAATGACTCATACCCCCTTAAGCAATGGCTCATAGCGCCGTAAACGGGGCCTCCTATTACGACGGCAGAAGAGGAGTGAAATTCTACGCTGGAACGATTAGCGGCTACGCAACCAGCTCTTAAAGCAGACGACGACGTCGAACGCGGAAGCAGTGGCACGAGTGCATGTCGAAGACGAGCGCAACCCGAGGGGCGCCATCAAGCCAGCTGCGGAAGAAGACGACGACGCTCGAGCGAATGCTGATGATTATAGTTCTGTGTACACAGACTATTTCGCCTAGCCATATACGATTTCGCCTATAGTAGGATAGAACATTAAAAACAGCACTTGGCAACAAAGTAGGACGGACCGGTCAGAGTTGTGTTACTCCGCCAGCCAATCACAGAAGCAAACAAAATTGTCGTCATGCGACGTTTTCAAAATGGCGTCATACTTGATACGACTGTAATTGTTGTACTTACTATTGTAATAGTTCAGTCGAAACGTATAAAATTACGCGTTTATAATTTTATTTTTGTGGTTACCGCCTTATTTAGGCAACAGGGAAACTTTGAAGTACGAACTACTTGCAGCCTCGCGGAGGAACAGTGGCTGGCGGGGCTTCACTGCAGACGTAAGTTGTATCCGACTATAGACATATAAAGCTTCGCTTTATTAAGGTACATTGCACTAGTGAATCCCAGCGCAGTACAGTTAAACACGAATTAAGAAAAATAGCAATAGTGTACGGTGAAGCCTAACTGAAATATGCAAGAAATTGCAATGTACACAAGGAAAAACTAAATGAGTGGTTTAGGATTTTAAACCACATAACCTTTTCTACAGAGCGAAGGAATGTGAATTGGCTGGCAAGTTTGGGTGAAACCGACGCCTACTTTGAATGGCACACAACCAGCATGCGAGAATATACAACACCATCGCTATGTTAAATACATAGTCTAAGCCGGCGAGCATGCTGTGAAACATTTTAGTAGACTGGGAGTGGCTCTACGATCAACGACTGGGTTACTATAGTGTGCCTTGAATTGCGAGGGCATTTCAAGCCTCCGGCTCCGTGCGGCAGGTGGCGATCTCGAACGCACGAACAGTCTAATACTGAGAAAAAAGAAACCTTATGCCTAGACAATGGCACTTTTTCCTGATAAGCAGCGGATGTTTGAAGTTCGAGCATTATAGCGGCCTAAAGGCAGCTTTGTAATTTGCTGAACAAGAAATTTTTGTTACTGAGAGAAAAACGCACGTTGGGCTGTGGGAATTACAGATGTTCTTGTTTCATGCATGCACATTCTTCTATTCCAGTGTTCGAACTGTAACAATATCCACCCTACAATAGTAGTCTTCACAAAGTACCGAGCCTAAATTAATAAACACAATGTTTCACAACAGCCCTAACTATTCCACGCTTAAGTCTTGATCAACGCCATCGTTATAAGCGAAAGGGACCAGTTTCTGAACTCCCTGGTCGCAACGAGCTAGTCAGCAGCAGGTTACGATATTGAATTGCGTTATTTCTTCTTCTAAATAAGGGCAGCTACGGTAACGTGAACAGGCATACTATACCACGAAACCTAACATAGCGGATTGCGAGAACTCGGCAAAGATGGAACCAACACGCTTTCTTTTTCGTGCATGACTTTGTGCAACAAAAACAACCCTCCCAAGCGTGGTTTCGCAGTTATAGCCACAAGTAAGTGTCAAGTGATTGATCCTGCATCTGCGGATGTCTGCGATATACTTTGAACTACGCTTTCGTTTACCAAAACTTTCTCGTTTCGTCTTGGATTCTTGATGCAAAACTGCCATTAACAAACACTTTTTTTTGGCGGTGCACAAAAATAACAACCATGTCTTTCAAGTTTTCCTACGGCTATTCCGCATTCTTTTTTTTTTCATTTAAGTCTTCGTCAATTCATATACGGGAGACAAACTTCCCAGAACACCAAAAAAGCATAGAGGCGGAATGAAGTGAAGAAACGATCCTGTTTACTGGGACGGCGCAAGTTTTCTGGCGGTCTTATAATCTTGACGAGCAGCCTGCACTTGTAGCTCTCGCGTCAGCGTGGGCGTGCTTCCACGTTCCGAGTGCCGCCGCTACTGCATGATATATGCGGCACTCCAACCAGACGCTGGTGTCCTCCATATGCCGAGCGTTTGGTAACAACGTCTCCAAACAGTCTCGGCTTATTGCGCTTTAC
This sequence comes from Dermacentor silvarum, assembly GCF_013339745.2. Lineage (NCBI taxonomy): Eukaryota > Metazoa > Arthropoda > Arachnida > Ixodida > Ixodidae > Dermacentor > Dermacentor silvarum. The sequence continues at coordinate 111,463,460 of NC_051161.1, forward strand.
CTGCCTCGGTGGTTGACTGTTGGAAGCGTCGTAGCTGCAGCAGCGATACAGCTGGCCAAGTTTCCGGATACTTCAGCAGTTTATTTTCTTTACGCTTGTTTGTAGCGTAGCAAAGCAAGGAGCGTGTAAAAAAGTAAAAGTGACGTAGGAGGAAGATCCATGTATTCCAACAAAGCCATTCTACAAATATTGATATTAGAGTGTTAAAACATTCATAACTGTATCTGAAGGCCCGTGAAGGAAATTACTAACTACTTTTATTTTCAAACCTGTCATTTTTTGCGGGCTCCTCTGCCCTCGGTTTAAATAGACTTCTGCCGGTATTCGTGCAGGATTTAGCTGATCCTACGAATGCCCTCCTATGTGCAATACAGCATATTTTCTGTGAGCGAGAGCACTTTCGTATTATGTGTAATATATCTACGCACAATACAAAGCACATCTATATTATATAAAACGGTCTGCTAGAATATCACTTATTGAATCTAATGATAAACGCTGTCGTCGCCCCAAATGCCTCGCATTACGAACAAAAGTCTGGTTTTATATCTTTCGCAATTCATCGTTCCATTGACAACTCATGACCACTTGCTTGAGGCTCTTTCCGCAGAACTTGCGCTCGCGCCAATAGAGCCCATACATCTTGAAATATCTGGTTTTATCATTTTCACTCCCTCCTCTCCGGTCGTTTTCTTAATTGTCGGCTTTCTTACTTCCCACCCGTATTGTATGGTTGCATTATCTTCGCTGTTGTCGTAACACACACTGGTGCCTGAAACAAGCAGAGCCAAAAAAGTTGCATAAACTCAGATAACAGTTATTTTAGGCTTATTTACTACTTCTCCACGTTTATTATTCATGACGTAATGGACTTTTGACGAAGGTGGATGTGTTGCTGAGAGAGTTTTCTGCAGTTCAGCCTGCTGATCTTATTTCAATCAGCCAGCAGTTCTTGGGTGCAGAAAAACCAGCGATGCAAAAGTTGTAAATAGTAGCAATTTCCTCCATATAAATAAACAAATATTCGTATAAGTGCTAGCCGTAATATTCACTTTAAGGGAGCTTTCGTAATTTTCTGCAACCTGCAGCAAGACAAGCTGCTAGTCCGCTCCATGGTGCTCAGTAAACAGCAGCAAATGAATCTTCTAGATTCAAGCAAGTAAAGAAGTAAAGAAAGAAATCAGCTCAGACTTTCGAAAGTAGGTAGTTATTGCTTCTGTGCGAGACCGCGGCCCCTAACCGTGATTTAAATGGCCCATTCAGATCCCTCAGTTTCTTTAAAAAGTAAGACACCTGTGAAAGGTTGATAATAATGACACGAATCCTCCACTGTGTCTAGCAGATAATGGCAGTGTCATCGTGGTGGAAAGCATCAGCGCAGGCCACTATACAAACGAATGTATGCGTACGTGCAGTCGACCACGAAAGTTTACGGGCCATCGGTTGTAAGAACACGTTGAATTTCCGAGCAGCCTGTTACAGCAGAAGTTTGTTGACATATAATAGTAGAGAGTGCAAATGAGAATGCCGGGCTGCGTTGTGAGGCTGTGGAAAAACTGAGATATTCTCTGATCCCATGATGCGTAAACTTTGGTGGTTGACTACATACGTACTTGAAGCGTAGGGCCACTCCGCCGTCGCGAAGAACGCTACCATGTATACATCGAGTAGCTCTTCTGACCACAGACGTCTTCCCGACACTCGCTCTTCAGCATTGTATTTTAGCGCCAGGCACTTATTAGATGCGCCGCGCCAAACTACCATAGCTAACTTGATCACTCGGTCTCCGAGGCCCTTAATCGCTTGGTAAAGGGACTGACAGAGAAAACTATTAGATATGTTATATATTACGAGGAAACGATTTGATTGTGCTTCGCAGACTTCCCTGACCAGGCCTTCAACTTCATTAGCTCTTTGGATCGTCAGTAGCGCTGGTATGCAATAGACGGAGAGAATGGGTCCCGCGCGGACATAGCACCACGCAAACTTGCCGCGCTAAATTTCGCGCTCTTCGCATGCATCAAACTCCATTAATTTATTTGTGTGTTTAATGGTATTACGCAAAATATTTGCACGAAACCTGTCAGAAAAAAAAAACAGCTCTTGATATTCCTATGAGGCTTGCAAGCGGCTGTCATAAAGATATCAAGCCACTTTGGTGTTTTTTAACCCCTTAACCGTTTCGGACGAGCACAGTTCGTCTTTTCCGAGCTGTCCAAGAACCGTTCTGGACGAGTGTAGCTCGTCCGATCAAGATATCTCTGTTTGAGCGTTTTGAACGAGAAACACTCGTTTGCGGGATAGTTGGTGTGTCGCTTCGCAGAGGGCAGCACTTGGCAGGTAATTTCTGTTTTTCAAACACCCTTTCACATTTCATTTGGATGAAACTCGTGTTTTAAAAAATGGCGTCCGGCGAAGGCGAAGTATGTTTTTCTGGTCCGTCGTCGCGGAAAATCTCAGCCGCGAGAAACGAAAGGAGCCCGGGACGCAGCCTTTGAAATTCGAGAAATGCCTCGCAGCGCTTTCAGATGCGCGTGCAACTTGCCGTAGCGCAGCTCTTCGCAGTCGATGCCCACTTGAAACTCTTTAGTCAAGAACCTTCCTGCCGTAGCCGGCTTCTTGACTCTGTAAGTCGGAGATTCTGCTACGAACCTTGTGTGCGTTACCCCGCGGCCCTGGAAGCCACTGTTCTCCCCATATAGAGGGCGCGCAATAGAACCTTCGTGAAACTTGTTTATTCAAGCTTGACGAGGTTTTGAGTTGCGCTTCTTATGTGTAAGTGCTAGCATTGTATTTTACCAAATGCGAAGCGCCATATAATTAGAATTCAAACTTCATTCTTGAACTTCAGTGTGGGTGGTTCTTATGGGGCAATGTTAACATTAGTAATATTGACACGTTGACGTGACAGTGAACAATTAGACTGTGGCACAATGTTGAGCCAGATAATCAACTGTTTATTGGGACATACTGTGCCCGCAAATACAACTTACACTTGGGTAAAACGATAGTCCATCGTCGAAATCTGAGCGGGGGGTCAACCTAAAGTCCCTATATAGTAAAAGTACCGCCATCTACTCCTCTCCGCCATCTCCTCTCCTCGCTTGCTTTTTTCTTTATTTTTTGCTTGCGAAAGCAAGTCGACGGTGGTGGCCCTAGAAAGTCCACGTTGAAGCTTTCAGGCCCGGCGCGGGCTGCCGCGGCCGCCGGAGACTGCGGCTGCGCAGAGTGACTTTCAGCATGGCTCTGAGGCGGAAAAAAACAAAATATAAAGAAGTCAAAGCGCCCGCTGTTATCATCCTATCGGATATACAGGAGAGAGCGAAGCGGCGTAAATCAAAGGATGGCGGTACTTTTTTTATATAGGGACTTAAGGTCAACCGGCTCGGCTACGTACACATGACTCATCTAAATTTCCAACGTAATCACTAGTGCCCGCGTGCCTTCAAGACAGTACAACACTGTTCGCATCGCACACGCATTTTATGTAGTCAAGGTACTGCGAAAACATAGGCAAGAGGTACAATCAAGGACAACATTCGAGAAAGTTCCGATGCATATACAAGTGCACCTTGCACGGAGCGATAAATTTAAATAGTTAGCGTGTGAAAAGCGGCCCCTGAAAAGGATGCAATAAGGATAAACAATGTACGCGTGTCAATGCCCCTCTCCTAAAAAACCTTGAAGCCGATGCTTTGAGCAGAAAAGCGGTGTACTTGCCATAGCAAACTAACAAAACAAGTATGAATTCAAATTTTGATAGCACAGTTCGCTAGCGCGCATACTTCGGCTTGCGACCCACTTCGTGGATGACTTCAGGTCGCACAAAGTGCCGTTGTGATGGCGTGACACCGTGAGACACAACCTCAAAATCCAATTATGTTGCAGTCTTGGGCGGGTGGCGCAAGAGTTTTTGCTTTACGCCCCCCATTAAGAAGCGAACTTTATTTTGTTCACAGTTGTCGTGGTTTTCCCGGCGGAACAGGCGAGTCATCTGCTTGGTGAAGATAACGAGATTCTTGTTGGGTAGCGACAAGCGGCTTCTAGCTGAGCTTGAGCTGGCTCTTTGCGGACGACACTCATGAAAGTGTTCAAGAAGGCATTGCGGAAGAGGTCCCATGTTGAATAAGAGTATACATGCGGCGCAAAGCTTTCACTTGGCGATTTCTGCGCCGGCGGCGGGAATGGCATTGGGCCACGGCAAAGACGAGCACTGTGCAGTGCAAGCCAATCGTAACGATAAGGTGCATGAAAAAAATCACAGCATATCCACGGGGTGAATGATGATGAGTGGGCGAAGCTCCGGAGGGAATCATCGGATCTCCCGCTTAAGGGGACGCTAGCACAAACGCGTTAGAAACGTGCAGTACTCTCTAGCAAGGGGGAGCAGCCACAGCGTCTTACGCAGCCATTTACACATGCCGGAACGTGCACCGCGTTTGCCGACGCCATCACATGACTGCTGAGAGAGTATACCCCCCGTATTCATAAACGCTCCTCGACTTGAACTTGCCTTGCCACCGCCTTGGGCAGCGCGTTCGAAACGCGTTGAAGGTAAGGCGGAAAGGCCACAGCGTCTTACACCAGCTTCTTACACTGGCGGTAACGCGCTAGCACAAACGCGTTAGAAACGCGCTAGAAACGCGGCCTTTCGTTAATGTTGGGTATTTATTGCCATCGTGGTGCGTGTGTCTATGTGCGCTTCGTGGCGTAGTGGGCTAACGCCGCGCGCTCGGAAGCGAGGGGTCCCTGGTTCGATTGCGCGCTACGGACACAACTTCGGAATTTTTTTTCTCATTTTCTCAGACTGGTTACACACTGCTACTACGACGACGGGGACGGAACGGGTGCCGCTATAAGGAGCTTCGCTCCTAAAAGAGCTGGTGCAGATGGGTGCGGAAGCCGGAAGCCCAGTTTGAACGCGTTGATGTCTCGGCTCGACCCCGCGTGCCGCCGTCGTCTGGACACGCCAACGGGGCCATGTCGTTCAGCCTGACTTCTGACTCAACCCGCTCGCTTGTCGGGTTCGTGCTAGCGTACCCATAGAAATACAGACACACAGACGGATGGAAGTGGCGATAACATTCAAGAAAATTCCGATACCGAAAGGCGCGTCTTGCGCTGAGCGATGTTTGTAAACTTGTTAGCTGGTAAAATGCGGTTACCGGAAAAAAATAAGTACGCGTGTACGCACTGTGCTTTCCTCTCGATGTCTGAAAACGCAAGAAGTCAAAGCCCCTTTCTTAGAGAAAGATGGTATTAAAGCGTGCATGCAGCATGCATGATGCATACATCGTCGATGAAACATGAAATGTAGACACAAGGGTTCAAACGACTTCGTTCGACAAAGCCTTCAGAAACGTCTCTCCATTGTGCTCTGTTAATGAAGGCCGGTGCCATGGTCGAACCATCTCAATGGACTATGCTCTCTCTCTCTCCATGTATATATATATATATATATATATATATATATATATATATATATATACAGGGTGTCCTAGCTATCATGCAGCGCGATTTAAAAAAAGAGGAACGGCGTTACGCGAAGCAGACGTAGTGCGCATTGTTTCCAGTACAGTGGAGAAGACGCCAGTAATTTTTTCGTTATTGAGATTTAATTAGGCAATTGTAATTATATCTAACTCGAGGGGTACTGTCCTAATTATCAAAGTGTCAATGAGAAAGTTGTAGAGCAAGATGAAAAACTCCCGATACAGCTTTCTGTTGCTCAATACGTGCTACATAAATGTGTTTTTCCGATCGTGAAAGAAGCCCGCGAATACATGCAGAATTGCCGCGCGACTGGCCGCTCGAGGCACTTTGCGTGTATTCGCGGGCTTCTTTCACTAACTAGCTATAAGAGACTCTGTATATAGCAAAGGACTCCGGATAAATGTTGACGACTTCTGGTTCTTGAACGCCCACATAAAGCGAGGTGTGTGAGCGTTTTCGCATTTTGCACCCATCGGAATATGGCTGGCGCCACCGGGACCCAAAGTGGTGACCTCTTGCTCAGCAGTAAAACGCTATAGCCAGTGTGCCGCCATTGCGGTTGGGTCAAAGAATTAGCAGAGCCGCCTGGGAGGAGCACCATTTTTGTGTGAAGTGTAAAAGTTTAACGGAGCACAGGAAAACGAGTGCTAGTGCTCGTCCTCGTGTTTTAGTTTTTGCGTAGAATTATGAGAAAATAGTGAACTACCCTGTTGGCATTTTGCAAGATGGCATTATATATATATATATATATATATATATATATATATATATATATATATGTGTGTGTGTGTGTGTGTGTGTGTGTGTGTGTGTGTGTGTGTGTGTGTGTGTGTGTGTGTGTGTGTGTGTGTGTGTGTGTGTGTGTGTGTGTGTGTGTGTGTGTGTGAGCGCATTTTGTGCATATCGTCGTCGTCATCTGTACATACGACTCATCATCATCTTTTGTCTCGTGCGGTGCTTCCTCTCTGATTCGGGCGACTGCTCGGAAATAAAGGCATCGCATCGGCAGATGTCTTACAATATATATATATATATATATATATATATATATATTAATCATGCGCATGATCTCCACCTCTCTCTCCGTCCCGCCAAGGTTCGCTTGCCGACCTTGCGGCAAACAGGCATTCCTTCTCGCCCCCTCAACGAGACACTCCCGGCCTTGCAAGTGTTTGCCTGATATAACGCAGGCTTCCACAATGTTGTATCGAAAACCTAGGCACGTCTTCGGTGTGGTCGCTGCTTCATAGAACGAAACGATGAACAGCAGCATAGAAGCACAGTGAAGCGGAAATATGGAGCAAGCGGCCGATTTGAACGGGCGCAGCCTATAGTGCCACATGCATTCTCTGCACGTGCTTTCCTTGCCCAGAGAGGGGCTGGTATTGTTTGAGGTTGCAGCACCGGAGAGAAATGCGGGCAGGATGAAAAACGAGCACTCGTGTAGGGCAGTTTGGGCGTACGTGCTCGGGGCATCAAGCTTCTAGTTTGTGGAAACTGAAGCGCGCTTTGTTGAGGGAATATTTCTTTTATTTATTCATAATGCTTAACAGGCCCACTGAAGGGCGTTGAATGAGGGGTATCAGTTTCTACAGAGCAGAAATATGTTAGCATCAAACAAAAAGGTAAGAAAGCAAAGCTTACAAATAGGACAGTGGAACATGATTATACAGTGTTATCAAAGAGCGTGTTCAGGTTACCACGAAGATTTTCGCGATTTGACATGAATGCGATGTGGTCCGAAAGATTGTTCCAACGTGCAAATAGCGCGAGACAGTGATGATGAGGTAAATGCCGACGTTTCACCACGTATGCGCATGAAACTGAGCATGTTGTGAAGGTGTCGTGATGTGCGCACAGGTCCATGAATCGGCAGATGGCGAGATTTATTGATATAAATGTACCGGTGAAAGAGAGAGAGAAGAGCGATCATGCGGCGAACTTTTCATGACTGAAGCGAAATGTCTCATTGGGTAATGCTAGAAAAATGGGCGTACTCATGCGAAAAGAATCTGGCTGCACTACAGCTTCGAACATGCTGATAAGGTACTCCGATATGGCGAGCATGTGTATAGGGTAGATATTCTCATTCCTGTACATTAGAAGGTGTGTTGCGCAAGTTTCTGCGCAGATAATCAAGCGACTTAGAGGCTTTAGAAGAGATGCATGGCTGCTATATGCGTACCGCAGGAAAGATCAGGTGTACGGTTGACGCCCGGATACTTCACTGAGTTAGTGCGTTTACTGCTAAAAGAAATGAACTTGCATTTAGAGGCATTAAGGGACATCTGCCATATTTTTTACAAACTATAAGTAAGGTTATGGTCATTTTGAAGAGTAGAATTCTCATCAGAACATTAGACCCACCTTAGAGCAATAGACGAAATACCTTGTGACAGGGGCTACTGGAACAGAGCAACGTCACGTCAAAGGGACGCTAGCAGTTTCTCCGCTGTACATGAAAAATAAAAACTAGCCTCTGAAATAACCGCAACTGCTAAGAAATATATTTAGCATTGTAGTGAACCCGTAATGTTGCACTATGCACTCGAATTATTAGCAGAGAACAGGCGCTTCACCTAAACAACGCCCATGCCCTTGCCTTTGTGGTGAAGGACTATTTAGAAGAATCATTTGACGAATTTGAAATTTACTCCCAGTCAGAGTCAGTTGAGGAATTGTTGCAGCAATTGAAATGCGTTATTACAACCTGCGTCGACCGATTTGTACCAAGTCGCTGCACAAAAAGACCACAGAAAAATCTATGGATACCTCGTGACATTATTCACATGAAGCGTAAAATAAAAAGGCTACGTAAACAGCCAAAGAAGTTAAACAAAATATCACAGGTGCGGAGCCGTCTTAAAACAGCATTATCAGAATCAAAAAGACAGTTAATCAGTGAAACACTCGGCAACTTCCTCAAAAGTGTGCCACAATACTTTTGGCGTTACTTGGGAGCACAGGAAGCAAATATAGAGCAGATAACAATAGAAGGCGAACTTGTGACAGGCACGCAACAGATAGCAGATGGCATCAATGAGTTCTTTCAGTCGGTGTTTCACAGAGAAACAGATAATCACGTCACAGATAATATAAGCTATTCCTGCGCTTTTCCTTTGAAGCCTCTTTTGTTTCACCAGGAGGGCGTGTTTCATCAGCTGCTAAACTTAGATTCAAAGAAGGCCAGTGGCCCCGAAGGGATACCGACGGTATTTCTGAAGTGATATGCTGAGTGGATGTCCTTTTATATAGAAATTACTCTTTACGTACTCATTCTCTTCCACAAGATTAGCGCAGCGCTGCTGTTATTCCGGGGTTCAAAAGTTGAAATTGCCTGCTTCCAAACAACTATCGCCCTGTATCAACTCATGGAGCACGTAATAGCAAAACACATTATTCATTTCTGGAAACAAATAAGTTACATTATGCAAATCAGCATGGTTTTACACAGGGCCTCTCAAGAGTTACCCAACTAATCGAAACGGTTCACGATTGTTCAGTGGCTTTAGACGAACACCATGTCATTTGCGTTGATTTTAAGCAAGCGTTTGATAAAGTGTCGCATAATAAACAGATCTTTAAAGTCTGACAAGTAGGTGTAAATAATGATATTTTAAAATGGATTGAAGCATATTTAACAGGTCGGAGGCAAGTTGTAGGCGTTAGTAATTGTGTGTCAGGTTTTTTTTGAGGTATTTTCTGGGGTACCACAGGGGTCGGTGCTAGGCCCTATATTCTTCTTAATTTATAATAATGATGTAGTTACAGTTGTTCAGCCACCAGTGGTGTTGAAGATTTTTGCAGATGACTGCTTACCTTAAGCACCAGTTACCTGTAAAAACGATCAGGTAAAACGTAACCAATGTATCAAAGGCCTTCTTACTTGGTGTCAGAAATGGGACATGGAAATTAATTATGCCAAAACCACCTTCGCACACATTACCCGAAAGAAAGAGGTTGTTTCCTTCCAGTATCATATTGCAAATGTTATTTTGACAAATTTGTCTAGTTAAAGATATCTTGGTGTATTGATTGCTGATGACTTAAACTGGCGCAGACACATTAAAAATGTGTGCTCTGCAGCGTACGAAAAGATGCGTTTTGTTCGAGTAAAGTTACGAAACGCAACCAAAGAGGTCATGCTAATGGCACACAAAACATTTATTCGACCTGTTCTGGAATACGCTGCCGTAGTTTGGAATCCCCAACCAAAAGGACCAAACGCTAAATTAGAAAGAATTCAAAGACTCGCAGTCCGATTTATATTGCCACGAGGTCTCGAGCGGCGGCGAGCGCGAGCCAGTACTCAGGCAAGGAGAGAAGAAGAAAAGGTTTTTCGTTTTTGGGGTCAGCCATCTTCCTGGCTAGTACTCGTCTCTGCCGGTGCAGGACTTCTTGCTCTGAAGGCCTTCTGTTGCACGTGACAAACTGGTGGAGGTGCTGGGTAGTCCCAGCAAATGTCCTACACGCCTCCTGGTAGCCCTGTGCCTACAGTGACAACACCTGTTCACCGGGCCAGCCGAAGAGTCCGAGGATTGCCCCCTGAGCTTGGACCTCTTCCGGAGACTACGTCAGCTACGCACCAAAGCGGTATGGAAGGCACTACTAGTGCTGCTCACTATACGCTACAGAAAGTGCCAAAAGTCTTCCATGGTTCCATCCTTGAGGATGTCGAAGACTGGTTGGCTCAGTTCGAACGCGTCGCTGATTTCAATGGGTGGACCGATGCGAACAAGCTGAAGAATGTATACTTTAGCCTGGAGGATGGCGCTCGCACCTGGTACGAGAACCGCGAACCCTTCTCGTCGTGGAGCGACTTTTGTCGTCATCTGCGGGCAAGTTACGCCAATGCTGATCGCTGTGAACGCGCCGAGCGGGCCATTCAGTCGCGCATCCAAATGCCCAACGAAAGTGTGATGATGTACGTTGAGGACATGACGCGCCTCTTTCGTCGAGCTGACCCGGACATGGCAGAAGATAGGAAGCTCCGGCACTTAATGCGAGGGGTTAAGGAGCAGCTTTTCGCTGGCCTTGTTCGGAGTCCCCCGACGACTGTGGCCGAGTTCTTAACTGAAGCCACGACAATGGAAAAAGTGCTTCAGCAGCGGTCAGCAGTGTACGACCGGCAAATCAGCGTCGCGTCATCGATGGATCAGATCGGAGCTGCCGGAGGTAGCATCAACATCGACTCCCTCTGCGACCTCATCCGATCAGTGGTACGCGACGAGCTGCAAAGAATACACTGCCCGCCTCAACCTGCTGCGGGATCCATATCCAGCCTCATCAGGAACGAGGTGCAGCATGCTCTGCAAGTCCCGCTTGCCAGGGAGGTCACACCACCTGTGCCGACGGAGCTTCGGCGCGCATCATACGCGGAAGCTGCGAGCCGGTATATTCCTGCTTCTCCGCGCTTCGTCCGCCCCACACCTCACGATACACTTCCATCAGTGCAACCGATCCAGCACTTGGAGAACCGCCAACCACTTCAAAGAAAATCGGATGTCTGGCGCACACCGGACAGGCGACCGCTGTGCTATCACTGTGGCGAAGCCGGACATGTGTACCGTGAATGCCCATATCGCCGCCTTGGACTTCAGGGTTTTGCCGTCGACTCTCCAAGGCCAAGATTTGGCGAAAGACCAAGAGCCATTGAGGAATACCTGTCTCAACAGCGCATGCCACTGCCCTTGCGACGGCAGTCACGGTCACCGTCGCCGAGACGATTTTCCCCAAATTCCCGGAGCTCCCCAGTGGCGGCGCAGGGGCGTTCGCCAAGCCCTAGACGGGAAAACTAAAGACAGCGACCTTCGGGGGCGAGGCCGCTGATAATCGACGCGAGCAAGGCCTCCCAGCGACGCGACCAGGTACCGGCAGTGATTCGACAACAACTGAACTCGGAAGCCGACTGTCTTTGGATATACCTGTGGTGCTCGACGGTCACCATGAAGTCAGTGCGTTATTGGACACAGGGGCTGATTACTCGATCGTGAGCCGAAAACTAGCGACACACCTGAAGAAAGTAGTTACGCCTTGGTACGGAACACAAATTCGTACTGCCGGCGGACATGTAGTCACCCCACTTGGTATATGCACACTCCGAGTTGGCATTCGTGGACGTACGTTTCTCTCCAGTTGCCTTGTACTTCGCGAATGTTCCCGAGACATCATCCTGGGAATCGACTTTCTACGGGAATATGGCGCTATTATCGACCTGCGGGAGCGCACCGTGACCTTCTCGACAGAGAGAGCAGCAGACAAAACCGACGACAGCCATCTCAGCACGTTTCGCGTTTATGCCGACAACGTCGCGTTACCCCCCCGTTCGAGTGTCCTCGTTGATGTCGTGTGTGACAAGTTACGTGATGGTGAGGCAGTCGCCGAAGGCAACATGTCGCTATTGCTCACACTAGGTCTCTGCGCCGCTCGCAGCCTCGTCACGCTTCGTGACGGACGTTCTACGCTGCTTGTGACGAATTTTAGTAATGAGCACCGTCACCTTTTTCGTCGCACTGCCATCGCTCTCGCCTACCCCATAACAGAGACTGCTGAATGTTTTACGTCTGCATCACTGGACAATGCTCTCCAATCGACACCGGGGGCTGCGACGGCATCACTAAGCAAAGTCGACATTAATTCGACTCTACCGGAGGAACAACAAATAGCGCTGCATGAATTGCTGCTTCAATTCCAAGAATGTTTCGCCTCGTCCTCTAAGGTGCGTCAGACGCCCATCACGAAACACCGAATCATTACATATACCGACGTCTCGCCCATAAAACAACAGCCTTACCGAGTTTCGGCCAAAGAACGGGACGCGATACATACGCAAGTCGAAGAGATGCTTCAGGACGATGTTATACAGCCTTCCAAAAGTCCCTGGTCATCGCCGGTCGTCCTCGTGAAGAAGAAGGACGGAACACTACGTTTCTGCGTTGACTACAGGCGGCTAAACAGCCTGACTAAAAAAGACGTCTATCCACTGCCCCGCATCGATGATTCACTCGACAGACTGCGACGCGCCAAGTATTTTTCATCTATAGACTTGAAAAGCGGATACTGGCAGATTGAAGTTGATGAACGAGATCGCGAGAAAACGGCCTTTGTTACGCCGGATGGCCTGTATGAATTCAAAGTGCTCCCTTTCGGCTTGTGTTCTGCACCTGCGACATTCCAGAGAATGATGGACACTGTTCTCACTGGTTTGAAGTGGCATACTTGCCTCGTTTATCTTGATGACGTCGTCGTATTTTCGGCGACCTTTGAGGAACACCTGAATCGTCTGAAGACTGTGCTGGACGCCCTCCGCGCCGCTAACCTCACGCTGAAGCCAGAGAAATGCCACTTCGGTTACAAAGAACTTAAGTTTCTCGGCCATGTTGTGAGCGCGGATGGCGTTCGGCCTGACCCTGACAAGACCACCGCCGTAGCCTCGTTTCCTGTTCCCCGTGACAAGAAAGCAGTCCGTCGCTTTCTGGGGCTCTGCGCATACTATCGCCGCTTCATCGCCAATTTTTCTAGGATTGCCGAACCTCTGACTCGCCTCACCCGAGAAGATGTACCATTTGTCTGGAATGAAGAGCAGGACGCGGCTTTCACCGAGCTGCGGGAGCGTTTGCAGACACCACCAGTTCTTGCTCACTTTGACGAGGACGCTGATACTGAAGTCCATACCGACGCCAGCAACGTGGGTCTTGGCGCCATCCTGGTCCAACACCAAGAGGGCACAGAGCGCGTGATAGCTTACGCCAGCCGTACTCTTTACGCGCAGAAGCAAACTATTCCACCTCAGAAAAAGAGTGCCTTGCAGTGGTATGGGCGACCATGAAGTTTCGGCCTTACCTCTACGGTCGCCCCTTCAAAGTAGTGACCGACCACCATTCATTGTGCTGGTTGACCAATATACGAGACCCCGCTGGGCGACTCGCACGATGGAGCCTTCGTCTGCAAGAATTCGATCTGACCATCGTCTACAGATCAGGCCGCAAGCACGAAGATGCGGATTCGTTGTCGCGTGCACCCACCGATGTTTGTGATCCGGCCGCTGAGGATGACAGTGGATTCCTTGGGGCCCTCACCGCAACGGACTTGATTGCACGACAGCGCGAGGATACCGAAATCCGCGCAATCATCGAGAACCTCGAAGGACGCAACTCTCCCATACCTCGACGCCTTTCTCGCAGTCTCTCGTCCTTCTGCCTTCGAAGAGGTGTCCTGTATAAGAAAAACTCGAACAGCAACGGCAAACCCTACCTTCTCGTCATACCTGCTGACATGCGCGACGACATTCTTCTTGCCTGCCATGACGAGCCCACATCTGGTCACTTAGGCTCCTCCCGAACTCTCGCCAGAGTTCAACAGGCGTACTACTGGCCCAAACTATCTACATCGGTAAAGCGCTACGTCAAGAGTTGTCGGGAATGTCAACGCCGCAAATCCCCGCCACTGAAGCCCGCGGGGCTGCTGCAACCGATCGCACCACCCAAGGCACCATTCGATCAAATAGGCATGGATTTACTCGGACCTTTTCCACTATCATCAGCCGGCAACAAGTGGATCGTCGTGGCCACAGATTACTTAACCAGATACGCCGAGACAAGGGCTCTACCACGCGCTACGGCTGCCGATGTTGCCCAATTCTTTATAGACCAGATCGTTCTTCGACATGGAGCCCCGTCTTACGTGATCACTGACAGAGGCACAGCTTTCACGGCCCAGCTGATTGACGACGTATTCAAGCTAAGCTACACGAGCCATCGCAAGACCACTGCATATCATCCGCAGACCAACGGGTTGACGGAACGATTGAACAAAACCATCGCCGACATGTTATCCATGTACGCCGATGTACAACACAAGACGTGGGATCAGGTTCTACCGTACGTAACATTTGCGTACAACTCTGCCATCCAGGAGACGACGCGATTCACGCCGTTTCGTCTTGTCTATGGACGTGAGGTTCAGACCATGCTGGATGCGATGCTTCCACACGATTACGACGCGCTGCTCACCCCTGCCGCTGAGCAATTTGCGCAGTACGCCGAAGAAGCTCGCCAATTGGCACGCCTACACATCACGCAACAGCAGAGTGTAGATGCACGTCGCTACAATCTTCGCCATCGCCAAGTGGAATACCACCCGGGCGATCAAGTTTGGGTGTGGACGCCGGTGCGCCGCCAGGGGTTGTCAGAGAAACTGCTCAGTCGCTACTTTGGACCCTACAAAGTGCTGCGTCGAGTTAGTGACGTGAACTACGAGGTTCTCCCGGATAGTGCCATGTCACCCCAGCGTCGAAGGCAGCACTCGGAGATTGTGCACGTTGTCCGACTCAAACCTTATTTCGCGCGATAGTGCGACAGCGTCTCAACTTTATGATGTACTTTATTTTCCTCTCTCTCACCCCCCCACTTGTGCTTACTTTATGTTCCTTCCCTTTTTTTCTTTCCCTCTACCTACGTCGACCAGCGCTAGCATCGGGACGATGCCCGTTTTTTTTCACAGGGGGAAAATGCCACGAGGTCTCGAGCGGCGGCGAGCGCGAGCCAGTACTCAGGCAAGGAGAGAAGAAGAAAAGGTTTTTCGTTTTTGGGGTCAGCCATCTTCCTGGCTAGTACTCGTCTCTGCCGGTGCAGGACTTCTTGCTCTGAAGGCCTTCTGTTGCACGTGACAATATGTTCTAGGTACGAAAAAGCAGACTCAGTTACCGAAATGCTAAGTTCATGTAATTTGGTATTATTAGAAATTAGGCGACAGAGCAACAGGATAAAAATATGATTTCAGATTATCCAGGTTCATGAAATATTGATAAAAACAGGTACATACGTGCACCTGGTACACTTAGCAAGAAAATAAATCATAGTGCACCCATCCCTCCTTATGCCACCCGCACAAACGTATTTCGTTATTCGTTCTTTTCTGATGTCATCGAAAAATGGAATGGACTACCTGCACATATTGCTGAATGCACTGATGTAAAAGCGTTTGAAACTTTTCTTGATAGTTTTGTTCCTTGAAATTCATTCAATGTTTTCTTGATGTTCTTCATTCCTGTCAATCATTCTATGCCACTTGTTCGATGATCTTTATATCTTTCGATGACGTTTTGTTGAAGTTTAATGATACGTCAAAGTTCCTTGCATATCAGTTTTGTATTTGTAATGTATTCCCTCCCTGTAATGACCCTCACATGAGGGTTAACAGTATGTTTAAATAAATAAGCATTATGAACAACAAAAAAATTTAACGATTGCTTTCGTCAGATTCTGCAAAGTACGAAATCAAGTCACAAAATAAACAAGAAGTAAAATAATCAAGAAGTAAAACTGCTTGTAGTAACCATGCGGTTTCTTTTTGTCGCCCACGCACGTTATTACGCTCTAAAAGCATTTTATTTAGAAAAAAAAAACGATCAACATGGTTACGCATGCGGCATGCATTATTCGCAGTAAATACCAAGTAATAGCTAATAGCAAACGTCGGTTTTGAAGTAACCGTCATTTTAACTTAGATTCAAGGCATTTTCTATATTCACTGCACCATCTGACCCAACCCTCAGCCATCTAAGCAGTAAATGGTAGTTGCTTGGGAGAAATGAGTGTTGATATGAGTCTCTACAAGTAAATCTGTATAGCGCTACAGATTTAAATAAAGGAGGCATTACATGACGCTAACTCTGGCGTAAGAAATGTTTCGTATGTAGTCCCACCCATCATACTGGACGTAAATCGAACAAAATAAATGGGTCATTTCGATGAACACTTAGCCGAGTCACACACTACTTTCGTAGTGGCGTGGCAAGCTTAAAGAAATACAGAGTGCTTCAATTCAGGACAAAGGGCAGTGAGAGTTCGAAAGTAGTAATCAATCTTCATTTCTTATTGGCTCCGGTCCCTGCAATACTTCGACAATGCTAGCTCGTGGCACAAGTGTCAAGAGCCGCAACTTTGCATGCCCGCTGCGAAATGTTACAGAATTGTTCCAGTCTTGATAAACGTTCTTTGCTCTCCCTTGAGGACAGACCCTTTTCTAGCATGCACTCCACCAAATCAGAAAAAAAACGTAGCGTACAATCACTCCGAGGAAGTTCTTTCTGCGTCTCTGATGGATGCTTCTTTTGAGTTGAAAGCGTTCAGAGTTGAGGCGGCCAGCATACTACGTCATCTTAAATAATAAATTTGTCTTCGTCAGCGCCGTAATGTTTTGATGATTTTTATGTCTCCCAGTGGGTTTCAGGGGTTGGTGAGCTACCCGAGCTGGAAACTTCAGCAAGGACGATCAGAGTTGAATCAACGCTAGGAAATTAGAATGATATTACAGCCTGTGATTCTCTGTCTTCTGGGGGATAGACAACGTCTTCGCAAACCCTACGGCCAATTCGAGTGATAATAATGTTACTGTGGCTGCCACACATGGACACGGTAGGGGCTCTTGTCTCGCGCAACGTGTAAAAAGGAGTAACGCGTTGTGTAAACAATGAAAAGGTACCCTTTATTCTGAAAACAGTGCGAGAAACACGCATGCAAGAGAATGCGTCGTCTTTCGGCTCATCCATTTTTTCCTGCCAATGTTTTTGGTCTGCAAGAAGAAATCTGCAACACTGGCATTTATTTCAATGACAACAGATCGTTTGTTTATTCTTTTCTTCTTCTCATGTCTGATTACAAAAATCTGAATATAGTGTTTATTTTATGTCATGATGAGTCTTGCTCAACAACAATTCCTGCAAGTTTTTTTTTTGTTCGTTGTCATTGCTCCATTAGAATACATCTATCTTAAGGACAATAAAGACGAGTATTTAGTGAAACAAAAGTTATAGATGATTGGTCGAGAACGTCTAAGGCGTCAATATAATCACGAACACATTTTTAGTAATCCAGAAATTGATGTGACTAGACCAAGGGTAGCTGCAGCGGCTAATGCAATGCTCTGTCTTGGCTCGGTTTCTCCATGCTGGCGCATTTTCGTGTTGCGCAAAAAAAAAAAAAAAAAACAAGAAGCGTAGCGTCGTTGTTCGGGCGCTGTTTTACCCATCCGACGGCCGCAAAGGGTGGTGATGGCGTATGCAGCGTCACCACTCCCTGCTCGGGGACGGGCGATTCGAATTGTGCTAAAGGTATGCAGACCCTTCAGGCGCGATGAACTAAGTCTTTTCTTGGCACGAAACAAGCGCTGCGAGGTTTCTGTTCTGATATTTGAAAGTAAGGCGTTGACCTAATATTTCTCATAAATAAGTACTATCACCAGAGTTTGCGCAGAATAGCTACACTTCAATGACCTACTACTACAAAGGTAAACGGTCCGAACTGCTCATTTCTACTAAGACGCCGACGCAATCCGTCTCTGTCAAGAAGGAAGGAGGCCGCTTCTCCAATAATCAGTGCTCAATAAATCAGCTGCGCCTAATTGGATTACTGGGGAAGAATGTATTGTCCAGTCACCATGTGACTACTTGCCTCAGTAATCTAGGCCAGGGAGTGCATCAGTGAAACCAAGGAGGGGCGAGGGTTGAAAGTCGCAGGATGCATTCCAATTGATAGGGCTAGAGCGTAATAGAAACCGTACAACGCAAAAGGCGCCACCTTACGAGGAAGATTACTCCTGAAGTTTACTCGAAGAAAAGCTAAAACCACCAAAAGCTTGTGTGTTAACTTCGGGAACGAAAGAATCATTGGTCACTACAACGGCAAAAGAGCCCACACGATCCAGCAATACGTCTACAGCTGACCATGGTGTGCATTTAATAAAGAAGTGCTACATACAAGAGTAGCAAATGTTGGCATTCAGAACATCACTACGATCATTCTGCCAATGGTTTACTGAAGTCAACAATGAAAACGTACAAGAGGTTGTATTTCGTTTATTTTTACACGGCATAATGAAGTTCGAATTCGAAAATTTGGTTGCAAATGCAGTACAGACAAATAGCATTTGCCTCTGAGTGCATCTGGGGCATGTACAGCAGGAAACGTTTTAAACCACAGTACAGGCTCTCCCAACTATCATGCACCAAGCTTGCAAAATATGCAAAAGCCACGTAGCTGGACAGAACCAACGTAATGTGGTTTGCCGTCGCTGGGAGCTACTTTGCCTAATTCTTGCATTCCGCCGAATTACTCTTAATTAAACAACTTCTCAAACAATAAAATTTGATGAAAAGTGCGAATGAGAAAATTGTAGAGCGGCATGAAATACTCCCCATACAGATTTCTGCTGCTCAATATGTGCCACATAAAAGTGTTTTTCCGAGCGTGAAAGAAGCTCGCGAATACACGCAAAATTGCCGCGCGATTCTCATTGATACTTTTGCTCTAATTAAAATACTTGAGAGGGTGAATAATTAGGACTAATTATGTGATTAGGCGGTATGCAAACAATAATCTTGTATCTCCAAGTGACGGCGAACAACATTACCTTGGTTGTGTCCAGCTACGTGGGAATTGCATATTTTTCTATCTTTTTGCATGGTATACTTGGACGCCCTGTATATTGTGATTAGTTACATTTACTGTTTGCTAAAGTTGCCTTCTCTATAGTGCACTGTAATGTAGTGTGAAACTGTGTATGTATTTATATATAAATGTGGCATGTTAGTATAAATATATATATACCGTATTTTCTGTACCATAGTCCGCACCCAACCTGTATTCCGCTGGGACGAACTAACACAGCAGAGAATCAGATTTTTATTTTCAATTAGTAACAGTGTAGGCCTTTTGTTGGAATATGGATGCGTGGTCAATCCTAAAATCCTTCAAAATCACTCACATGGGGGTTGTCAGAACAAAACAAGTCGAGCATGCCGGATTTCATGAACTTCTCGTCAATGTCTGCATCGCCATCAGATTCGAACCTTTGTGTTACAGCAATTTTCTGTCCAGCATTCGTCAAACCATTGACAACAACTTGAGGTGGGATGGCGCACCGCCTAATCAGCCCTGAAGGCCATTTCAGGGCTGATTTTCAGGGTGGTATTTTCAGCGCCATCGCCACTGTTCTTTTGTTTTGCGCATGTGCGAAGTTACCTATAACTGCGTGAAACTCTTTGCAATGGGCTCGCGTGCATGTGCTCAAAAATAAAATCACTCAAAAGAAGCGACTTTACGCATCGCGAGCACCATTCGCTTACACGTCACGAGCTGCGAATGTGAGCTGCAAATATTGCTGGTATACGCAACGACAATCATTGCGAAGATGATATCGCTGTTTTAGTGCGGGAAAAATTGTGTAGGCTCTGTGAACTTGTTTTATTCCTACGTGCTTCCTGCCTTGAAAAATCAAATCCTGTATAGTCCGCACCCATAGATAGTCCGCATAGAACAAAAAATCAACTTTTAAATTTGTACAGTCCGCGGACTGTAGTCCGAGAAATAGGGGAATAACCCGCGGTAGTGGCTTAGTGGTTATGGCATTTAGCATTTGAGCATAAGATCGTAGGTTGTTGTCCACACCGCCGCAGTGCCATTTTGATGGATGCGAAATGCAAAAACTGAGATTTTGGTGTACGTTGAAGAACTGCATGAGGTATAATATCTAACCGAAATCCTCCAATGTGGTCGGAAGTTACATGCCGCTTCGGTACGTTAAATCACATTCCTTATTTTCGGGTCTATAGCACGCGGCCTATACAAGTTCGAAATTGGAAATTGTGTGGGGTGCGGACAATCTATGGGTGCGGACTACAGGTGATTTGATTTTTAAGGCCAGAAGCACGCTTGAGTCAAAGAAGTTCACACTTCGCCTACAATTTTTTCCGCAAAGTTTTCCACGATATTATGAGCTGTGCTTTTATAACAAATTTATTTATCTATCTCTCTCCTGAAAGCGCTTTTAACTGGCCTTCGTAGGCAGTAAGACCTTCTGCTCAATTAGCCTACTTTACATAGTGCAGTCTATTCTTGTCTAGCGTAAACAAAACACTTTTGGCCGTTAAGCGCATATTTTATAATCTGTCTGATACATACGTGATTCGTATGCACCTTTTTTCAATTCAACGATTTTTTTGAACATGAACAATATTTTTAGGGCTGCATTATATTCGGGCTTCTATTGAACTGCAATAAATATCTTGCCACCTCTTCAATGAATGTGAACGTTGACTGGCGTCCGTTACAGTTAGTCGTTTAAGTCTAAATGGCAAGTGAGTGGAGGGCTCCGGGAAGAGGTGCATCAGATGTGGGTCCACAAATAGAAACGGTGCTTCTTTGATTCGATAGCAATCGCCATTGATGCGAGGAAATAGTGTATTCACATTTTCTCAGTTTCTCACTGTCCCTATCGGCAGCGCATTCCCCTAGCCCCAGCAACAATGAAGCTCTGCGCCTCATAGAGGCCCCAGACTCGAACATCCTGGCATTGAGTAACAACAACATTGTGCGCAATGTGTTTTATGCAACGCATTTTTATACACATTGTGCTGTGTTCGTATACAACACAGCCCTTCTCTTTATCTTGCACATTGAGTGAATTTTCATTGTCGCTGCACTTGTCTTCACTAGAAAACGAAGGGAGATGACCGAAGAACCTTTTGATAAACAATTGTTAGTGAAGATAAACAACGTATGAAGGGCTGCAGAGGACGCATTGAAAGGGCGAGGCAAGCTCGTTCTATTTATTAACTGTATTTGTGGAATGGTAATTAAAGTAGAGAGGAAAGTAACGCTGCAGTAATCGATAAATTTTTATTGGTTGTTCAATTACTTTCGTGGGGCAGAAATTGGCTACTGCAATCAACTACATTTCTGAAAGAAGTAATTCTAATTGTAATTGGTAACTTTCTTTCTGTAACGTGCACAAGTCTTGTTCGAAAATACAACTTCGGGACGTCATATGTGATATTAATATGTGGTCATTTTTGGCTAATCCCCGTTAATGGATGCACCAAGGATACACAAGGGGTATGTCGCCTTAAATATATTGATAGTGATAGCACCCAATCCGCAACATACATCTTTGCGTCAAGCGCGGCCGCTTGAAGGATAGCCATTGCAACGAAGGTATACAGCGAGATACTAGGAATAGTGGGGAATGAATAAATGAATGAATCTGTATTTCCCATTCAACAATGAAGGAGGGTGAGGAAAAAGGCGCCAAGCGACGGTTTCAGAATCCTAAACCCCCTGATAACATAAGACAGCGAAACAGCGCAGCGAAACACTCAATAAAAACTAATAATAAAAAAGACAATACAAAATAGGCATAAATAAGGTGCAGCTTGTCAACACATACGATAAACACCGCTGACAAGTGTACATTGATAAATGCGTAAATTTATAATATATGCTGTGAAATTCCTCAGCAAAAACCAAGCAACGGCTATAACAACATAAGAGTACAAGTTTAACAATTGCTTAACACTTTAAGCAAAAAGGGGAAAAATACAGGTTGCTACGGTGTTTTACCTGGGGCGCAGGGATTCCAAGGTGCACTGTGGTGTGGTATCGTTCGGCACTGTAGCTGGCAGCGAGGATTCCACCCGGCGTGTAGATATGCCCGTAAAGTTTCGCGAGTCATGGATGGCATGGGGATAAGAAGCAGCTTACACAAGAAAGATTTCGCTGACTTTGACAATTATTTTCAACAATTCCGCTACAATTTCAATCGACAGTGGGGCTGTACTGGAGGAGCTGGCTAAGAAGATTCCAGAACCGTCATCGATGCTATCGAGCACAACATGTTCGAGAACACAACAGTTGTGCTCGAAGATAATGATACTGCCTGTCACAGCAAATATCGAATAAAAGAAGAAAATCACTACGTTTTCCTGCGTCCTGCCATCCACAGGTGAATGCGTCGGCAGAAAGTCATAGGAGTTATGAAACAACTTATTTTAATGTATGCCTAGATATTTAACGTAGTTGTAGATGTGCCCTACAAACAGCCGTAAATCACTATAGCAATTCGCATACCGCCGCTCAACGTTGTAGACCACATTTTAGAGCCGTGGAAGAAAAGCGAAGCTGTTAATACGGCTGGAAGCGCTATAAAATGTTATTATACCGCTAATGATACGCTTCTGGGGCATCTGCATTCAACTTTAGCCACAAAAAAAGGGCGTGACGTTTCGCCCATATTTCTTTGACGCAAGCAAAATACCTCCTAATTCCCTTAAACTGTTAATTTAATTCTTCACAAAATTCTCAGCCGAATTTGAATTCCTTTAATTACCTTTGAATTGTCTGTCTTTTTTCAAAACTTGTTTCCTTGAAAAAGATTTAAATTGGGCTATGACAGGGGGGAATTGTCATCCGCCCGTCTGCAGCACGAAGCCACAAGGGAATCCCATATAAGTTTTACAGAAACAAAGTTTTGCCATGTAAAAAAAATTCATCTTTACACGGGGACCGAACATGGATCCAATGCCTATCCGGGGTGGTTCCTACCATGCATCTGAACTAACCAGGACGCTGGCAAATAGGACAGCGAGCCCGAATTGATCGACAAGTCGAAGTAGAGGGAAACTAAAGTGCCTGGTAAATAGTTTTTTTTTTACCTTTCATGGACCTTGCTTCACGTTCCGCAGAAAAATGAGTCCATTATAAAATTATTTCTTGCATTTGCAGCTTACCATGTCTTCATATATACTGTAAGCTTTCCGTCCCTTCTTTTGTTCAAGGGGGATGTTAAGCAGTAGGATCTAGTTTTGAACCAATTAACTAAATTACGGAAATTTAGTAGGACAATTTACCTTTTCATTGGATTAAATATTAAATTTTATCACCATGGCGCAAGCAGAAAGATGTTCTGGTCATCATAATTAGCATTTCAGTATGTCAGCCTACGAAAACTATAATTTCAATACTAAGAGAGATATATTCATTGCTTTTGAATAGATATAACTTGTAGTTGCCGTGTGGTGCAGGATGAGAACAGCAGCCACTTGTTTTTTTTTTCGCCATTACGCTAAAAATACCACCACCTGAAAAACCAAGTTGCCCTTGCGTTTTCACTATGCGTATAACATGGCTGATATTTTTATTTGGCGGAAGAAAATTACAAACTGATCTTTGTTCCTAACGAAATTGCACTTTCTAAACCGCCTTAAAAACAGGTTTCAGCAAATCAGTTTGGAAATTATAGTTGTTTTTTTTTTCAGCAGAGCCCATCCCACAATGAATGTCGAAATAAATGCGGTGAGCATTAGACCAATGTAGCGACATTGCATTGCCAACGCCGAAACGTGTAATGCAGCCGGGTTCGTCGCCCCACCACACACGCTGCGCCTCCTAGCGGGGACGCCGCCGCGAAGTCCGCGGATGCCGCAGGTTTGTTTTCGCCGAGCAATGTACAAATTGAAATCATCTTTTATTGCCATTGAAGGGCGGCATAGACGCAGTGGGACATGCCTAGTTTACGCATGTTGGCGTCACACAGGTTTAATGAAGTGTGGCACATACTTAGGGGTACGAACCCAGTGACCCAAGTTGGCGTCAGGTTCATTAAAGAGCGGTACAAACCAATTAGCGCATACCCAGTGCTCCAAGGTAGCAATGAAGAGGTTCATTGAATCACTGCACATAGCCAGTGACGCATGCACAGTGACTGAAGCTATTTGATGGTTGGTATCGAACCGTGTTCGTTCAGCTCATCTGCCTGATGTGCTACGCACTATACCATGGACTACCCACTCCCAGTGACCCAAGATGGCGGGAAAGCGGCTAGAGACACCGACATAAAGATAGACATACAGTAAGCCTCCGGAAAGTTCGTGAGGTACCGTAAGAATGCTAATCGCATTAAAACTGTTGTTTGGACAAAAGGTGCAAACGAACGTGCTGCTTTACTTCATGGTGTAAAGAAAAATTATCAAAGGGACCTGCTGCAAAAGCTGGGCCCATTTCTTCAGCACGGCAGTGCTTGGTGGCAATTGGTTCATGTTGACTGCTATATTTTAAAGCTCTAGACTTGTCAAGCACCCCTATCAGTATTCGACAAATCATTCCCTTAGTCGCTTGTTGGAAGTACTTCCTAGTTTGGATTCAATAATACAGCTACAGCTTCTACACACTCTTGATATGTTGCGCGTACCCTCATTGAAACCTAACACAGCCAAGGCTGCTGCAGTCTAAATAGTACTCGGGGATGCGAACCCTGTCTTCTGGCACTTCTTTTACACTAACGCATTCAATGATTCATTTACATTATGCGTCTGCATCGTGAAATATGATTCAAGGAGATCTGGCTTACTAAGACTGTTGTATAGAGACAGTAACTCTTTGGCAATGTCTCTACGGTAAGTGGATTCTTTTCACCTCGGGTTGGCGCCACGAGAACCTTTTGCTGATCATACTTCGATTATTCACCTATCCTAATTCGAAAACCATCCTGAATCTTTACATATAATTATTTATGCCGTTGAGCACACTTCCGAAAAAAAAGGATCGTAATTCACCAATGGGAGATTCAGTATTGGTCTGTCATTTAAACAGGAATCGCCGCGATTGAAAATATGCCTTTTTATTGTCTCTCTCCCAGACCGAGTTTATTTCGGTTTCCCATTTGCACTAACTATGGTTAGGGGGCCCTTTTTTTCCATCGCATGTTATGTGCACAGAGTTTTGCTAGTCAGTGGATAGGAAGGAGGATGACGTATCACTAGGGTTCACATTAAGGACGTAAGAACGCGTCATTATTCATTGCTCTGCGGCCGGGAAAACAGCATTCACGGACGCCTTTAACCGCAAGCACGCGCCACCACTTGAAAAGCATCATTTTCTTCTTGATAAAGCGCAGCTAGCCACCAAACTTGGTCGAGAATCTTCGCTATTAGTTGAGGAATCCAAATCAAATCCAAATCTAAAGATATGCTTTTTTAAGTGAAAAATTGTGATTTTACCCTGCATCCTCCCTTAATAGCCGGCTTTTGGGTCAATCGCCATGAAGGATAAACGCCTTTTTGGAAGGGTCAAGCGAGGAAAAGCAAGCACGCGCCATGAGCCACCGTGCGAGTCTATGCTTTGAAAGAAGACGAAGGTAACAGCAACAATTAAGTGGGTACGAGCCATGTGTTGAGGATATCATCATCACTATCTTAACAAACGCCAGCATATGGAATGCGTCTCGGTGTGTCGGCTTGATAAAGAGCACCAGCGCTTAGCGTAGCATCTGGACCGCCTGGGTACAAGGCAAAGTACGTAGCACGGAGGCGGCTGGCTGCCTTACCTATATAACTGCTGCCCCGAAAACGACTGGGGTCATACCTGTAGCCGGCATCGAGCGTAAGGCGATAGACCACGAGCATCAGCCGGACCTGATGACGCTTGGACCGGCCTGAAACGTGAGCCTGGGACAAAGCAAGCACATCTCGAGAGGACGGGGCGTGGGTTCTCGCTCATCACCAGTTATACCAGCAAGCAGACTGGCGTCCCTCATTGAGACAGCCAGTACCTCGTAGTTCCACCGGACGCCGGGAATGGCCCTGAAAGTCAGCCAGGAACAAAGCGAGCACGTCGTTAATGAATACGGCAGAAATCTTCCCTCGCGGCGTGTGCGCACAGCAGGCAGGCCGACATCTTTCCCGCAGACGAGCTGGAGCTGGCCAGTCCTCGGGACGCCTGCAGCTCCAAACGAAGTGGGCCCTGAAGAAGCCAACCATATCGCTAGAGGATGCGGCGAAGGCTTTCCCTCGCTTTCTGTGCTCCCAGGAGCCGGGCTGGCGTCCTTCCCGCAGAGGTCCTTCAGTGTGTCAGTCCTACGGATGCCTGGAGCTGCCAAGAAAGCCGGCACGGGAGAAGTAAAGCACCTCGCTACAGGAAACGGCGGAGGTGATCGGTCATCGCCTGCACGCGCAGGATGTGGGCCAGCGTCCATACCGGCATCGGCGTGGAGCTTGCCAGTCCTCCGTACTCCAGGAACAGCCCAGAACGTCGACGCGGTGGAAGTCAAGTACATCGCTTTAGGACACGGCGGAGATCATCGCTCGTAACCATGCACTGCACCCAGGAGGCGGGCCGGGGTCTTTTCTACAGCCGGCCTGGACCTTGCCAGTTTCCCGGGCGCCGTGTACAGCCAATGATATCTTCGGCTAACTCCACGCGGTCACATCGAAGAGCGTATGTGGTCTGGGCGTTCTGACGGCTTCATCCTGGGAGCGCCCATGCGGCCCGACTTACTACGTGGAGCCGGCGACTGCAGGGCAGGGGCCATGTTCAAGCGCTAAGGGCGCCATGGCAAATGAGGCAACGCCTGCTCCCTCGGGCGATGCTACTGCTGCGGTTCGCGAATGCACCTGTGTGTACCAAAGAGCTCCCAGCTTCGTGAACAGGGCCGAGCAAGGTGCGATTCCGCAACCAGGCATTGCAACCTGTAATCCCCATGGTGACACAGCGCAACGGAGCTCTCAAGTTGGCTACACCGACGCTCTTGCATATGTCAATAGAGTTTATTTGATTTTTGTGTGTAATAACAACACAACAATACTTTGCAATTTATCTTGCTAGAACAATAACCCTATCTTATTATTTTAAGTTGCCACAGCTGCGTTAGTCTGACATTACATCTGCAACTTTGCCAACTGTACAATGAATCTGTACTAGTGTGTCGCGTCAGAGCGATCACCGTAAGCTCTCCTCCGTTCCACTGAAAAAAGAAGGTCTTCTTTCCAGAATGATTTTGATGTTTTAGGCACAACCAGCGCACCCTCACGTATAAATCTCGCCTTTAAAATCAAGCAGGTGGTGTGATGAATCTAGGAATGGTTAAGGGATATCAGAAGGCTGTGCGCATACTGCGCTGTTGATTGGCACGACGCACGCCAAAGCACATTTGAAGGGCAGTGTTCGTGTGGTTCCCGTTTGACAGGGTTTCTTCAGGGTGATCGAGTCCACCTTGTAGTCTTGGTTTTCAAATCAAATGCGATGTTGTCGTGTGGCTTCACCTTTAAAGGTACCTTGTTTGCAGTGTCTGGGATGATGGCTTGTATATGCTAGGCACTGTTCTATATCAAAAGGCTTCCTAGTTATAGAGCGTTGTATTTATTGTCCCATTGTCAATATGTATTGACATGCCCAGAATATCACCTCAATATATATTGACGTGCCCTGAAAGTTTATCCACTCAGTTGAAGATTCCGATGTGACTTTTATTGTTGGATGAAAAGCAATTAGGAATGTGAAAATTTTCTAGACTGTCCTGACCATTTATAGGTAGTAATTGTTTTCCCTTAGAGAGCGATGGAAGATCTTGCTGTACAGCCCACCCTGGAAGACCAGTTTCGGATCGTAACCAGGGGCCGCTCAGTGAGAGCAGCATAAGGATTTTTGTGAAGTGGGAACCACTTCCATCCGGCGCATGCGCTGAAAAGCTCACTAAATAAAGTTTTTCATTCATTCATTCAAATTCTAAGAAGTTATATGTTAGAACTAATTCCAGAAGAGACAAGTAGACTTCAGTAGAGTGATGTGCATTATGTTTGGACAGTGTTTCTGTTATGGAAGATAAACCATCAGGGATTGTAATGTTGGTGTACAGGGCCGTGTCGTCTAGTGTTTTGACAATTATCTTTTGCTGTAGTGTGCCTTTACCATTAATGTCGTCCATAATTTTCAGTAGGTGGGGGGTATATTGCACAAATGACGGAAGAGTTTTAGCTAAATCACCAAGGAAGTGTTTAAGAAATGTGGAGGGGTTCTCTGTTGTATTTGGAATATGGAATTTTATGAACTTCTGGCAGGAGGTAGAAGCGCCCTGCAGATTTGTTGCTTGGTTTAAAAAATTGAATTCTCACGGTGTTATCAATTCATCATCCAATAGTGATTTCAGCTTGAAATTGTCAGATGAGGATGGAGGGTAACGGGGCTATCATGCTAGCACACATTCAGGGAGCACATCACTGAACCTAGCGCCTATCACCTGTTCGCTGAGCGTTCGTTTCTAATCTTCACCATCATCATTGTTGTAATCCTCATCACCATTATTTTATCGGTCCGTTGAAGGAATAGCACCTTTCCTGTGCCAGTCAACTCATTTTTACGTCTGCACGTTTCATAATATCATAACTATCTAATCCTGCTGCTCCATTGACGGCGTCTCATTAGCCTTATTCGCTCGCTCGCTGTACTCTAATCAAGTACGACTTATCAGTTATATGCATGCATTACTGATAATTACATTACTTAAGTTATTCCTTTTATACCAAATGTAGGATATCAGCAACCATTACTGCTCTCTCATCCCCACTGCCGGCTTTCCTATCTCTCACGTAAACACTTATAAAGCAAAGAGGAGTTTCTTCAGTGCGAAATTTTACCCTTGTGCATTTCTGTGGCTAGCACTTACTTCTTTTGCGTCACCTTCTGAGGCAAGATTATTGTCGGCACTAATCTTCGTTGTTCCGAGCCTGTATGCTCATGTGGTATACGTATAAGTAATGCCTGAAGTTCTGAAAGGACATCATTCCCGAAAACGCTTGGCAAGAACTGCTAACACTCTGCACCGAATCAGGGAGCGCGAGCGCAGTAGCGTCTGCACAGTGCATTGCACGCGTTCCAGAGAATTCGCTTCGCATCAAATGCGTTAATGAAGACGGATTACGCTCGCCATCGGTGTTACGGGACCTCTGAATGCGAGGCTGCGGCTGAAATGTGTCCGCCCACGTGTTTTTCGCCGCAATGATCTAGGGGTGCGCAAAATCAGGAATGCGCTGACAGTAATTGCGAGCCGACGCGACCATTAGCGAATTCGCGTTTCTTGCGACAGATCGAAGAACGCGCTCATCGTCTTACTGAGCTCGGTGTCTCCATGGACGCGTGGTAAACGTACACGTAATATCCACGTAAAATTCACGTAAATCAAGATAAAACCTTACAGCATAAATATACGACGCAACTGTAGAGCACGCCTGCCATTCACTTCCTGAACCGCATATTCAGTGACTGCATCAGGGCAGCTTATATTCTTTAGCTGACGGACCGGCGGCGTAATAGACGAAACGTGTACCGTCTGAACCAAGAATACAGCCTCCATAACTGTTCCCAATTTTCTTCAAGCTTCATCGGATGTTCTGGTACCAATAAAATTTTCAATGTGCAAGAACCAAGCTCTGGCGTTCCCAGCTATTGCCAATAAAACGCAAACTGTGCAGCGTGCATGAATAGTGTGACGGATGACTAAAGAGATAACGAGTGCAGAGCATATGCCAGTTCTATCATGACACACGTCAGACGGAACACGAATGCCCGCAATAGTCGTCACTCATGTTTTGGACTTCTCCACTGGAACGTGACAAATAGCTGGCCACTAAGGCAGTTTAGCAGGGTTTATTCTCGGCGATTTGAAGAAAATAAGCACTTCCGCAGAAAACTCAATGTTAGGACATACATAGTTACAAAGCCCGTGGACAAATGAGGCGTCATTGTACTATGAATACCAAGGACTACATAAAACAAGCCGATCGCCAGCTAGACAACATATTTTACAAACAGGTGGACACAGTTCCCGCTTCAGAATTTAAAGAAGTCGTTCTGAGGATCATCAATAACCTTCCAAAAGAGAACAAGATCAGTGATTACATTGCCAAATCCCTACTTCCTCTAAATCTTACCCCAGGCAGGTTTTACTCCTACCAAGAATACATAAAGAAAACAATCCGGGCCAACCAATCGTCTCTGGAATTTAACCATAACAGGAAACCTTTCGAGTTACATAGATGGCCGAATTAGAGGGATTCCGCCTTGATTCGCTTCTGACGTAAAGGACACCACTCACTTCATATACAAAATAACTGGCCTTTGTATCCCCACAGGCAGCCTGTTAGTGACCCTGGACTTTCAATTTCTGTATACAAATAGGCCACACGCGGAGGGCATTCGATTGGTTGTGCATCCGTTTTCTGAGTCATTGTTTGAGAAACCCATTAATTGTCCCACACTTCCAACCCTATCAAACTTGGTATTAGAGCTAAATAATTTTGAATTCGGTTTGCAGATAACATTGTCCTATTCAGCAACAACGGAGACGAATTACAACAAATGATTGAGGACCTTAATCGAGAAAGTGTAAGAATTGGGTTGAAGATGAATATGCAGAAGGCAAAGATAATGTTCAATAGCCTGGCAACGGAACAAGAATTCAGGATCGCCAGTCAGCCTCTAGAGTCTGTAAAGGAGTACGTTTATCTAGTTCAATTACTCACAGGGGACCCTGATCACGAGAAAGAAATTTACAGAAGAATAAAATTGGGTTGGAGTGCATACGGCAGGCATTACCAAATCATGGCTGGGAGCTTACCACTGTCATTGAAAAGAAAAGTGTACAATCATTGCATTCTACCGGTGCTAACATATGGGGCAGAAACTTGGAAGTTAACAAAGAAGCACGAGAACAAGTTAAGGACCGCACAAAGAGCGATGGAACGAAAAATCTTAGCACTAACGTTAAGAGACAGGAAGAGAGCGGTGTGGATCAGAGAACAAACGGGGATAGCCGATATTCTAGTTGACATTAAGCGGAAGAAATGGAGCTGGGCAGGCCATGTAATGCGTAGGATGGATAACCGGCGGACCATTAGGGTTACAGAATGGATACCAAGAGAAGGGAAGCGCAGTCGAGGTCGGCAGAAAACCAGATGGGATGATGAAGTTAGGAAATTTGCAGGCGCAAGTTGGAATACGCTAGCGCAAGAAAGGGGTAATTGGAGATCGCAGGGAGAGGCCTTCGACCTGCAGTGGACATAAAATATAGGCTGATGATGATGATGAATTTTGAATTTCTTGACAATTACTTGGTGCTTGTCAACGGCACATCAATGTGCACTGAAATAGGTTCTTATCAGGCCAACATAATCATTGGCATACAGAAATTGGAGTTTCTTGAGAGTAGTGGGCTAAAACCAATGTTTTACAAAAGTTCATAGACGACACATTTATAATCTGCTCCCACGGCGAGGAAAAGTTGTTGAAGTTCATTCCTGAGTTCAATGTAATCCATGCAACAATCTCAATCCACCATACATATTCGACTTCCGCCATCACCCTTCGGGATGTTAGTGTAAGTGGGCACAACAACACGCTTCTCACATCAGTTTCCAGAAAAGCAACTGATGAGCATATATATTTACATTTTCATAGCCGCCATGTAAAACATTGTAAAACAGCAATCTCCAGCAGTCAAGCTCTTGGTTTCATGCGGATATGCACTAAAGAGAGGATTTTGCATCGGACTGTGAACTCCATAACCACTTACTACGCCAGCGTTATCCTCCCTCTGTTATCAACGACGAGATTCAAAAAGCAGACAGCCTTGATCGCCATACGCTGATCACCAGCAGGCTAGTTCTCCCAGATTCACTGACTAACCTTCTCCACAGATATTCAGCATTAACTCCTAATAAAAATCATACCCTCCGGAAACATGATATAATACTTTACAGTGTGAGCAAATGTGCCAAATTGTTCCTAAAACTCCGCGGGTGGTATACAGATGGGAGACCAACCTCATAGATGTGTTCACGTCCTCCAAAATTTGCTCGGCTAATTTAAAAGGCTGCGCACCATGCGGAAAACTACGATTCATACACTGGCCCGTGATGAGTACCTCTATTGATAACGAAAGCACCGCGTACTTCATTATCAACATTCAACATTCAATGGAATTACAACTGCGACACTTGTAACGTTCTATATCTGCTAGGGGTTTGCGAAATGTGATTTTTGAGACCGAATGGAATACGAATCGAATAGGGCCAGAAGCCGATAGAATTGAATATGGAATATATTTCGAATAATGAATTGTCGTTATCACAATATAAAACGATGTTCCCCTCCCAGTATTCTTAAGGTTAGTAAGTTACCGTCATTACATAGTACGTTAAGAAGCGTTGTTTATTAAAACAACTTTGCTCATTACACAGTTGATAGTTTGTGGAGAAGCTCCCGACACAAAAGTTACCAACATTTCAAGTGTCATTAGAATAAGTCACTCATTCACCTCGAACCATTTAGGCAAACTCTAGGGTGAGTGGCCAAGCAGAGGAACAGCGGAGCAATGTTGGCGAATTCCTCGCTCCCAAAGTTTTTGCTGTCAGCTGTACATCAGGTAGCATGTGAATGTATAAGTTTTATTAATCCAGCGTTGCTGCAACAACTCTACAGTGATGCCGATTAGCCGTGACGGAAAGCGCAAGACGTAGCAGGATGTGAGTGATAACAGTGTATGAAAAAGAATTTAGTTTGTTGTACCAACGCGGTGATCGTGAAATGGTGAATTGCCCTGAATAACCTCCGAAACCAAAGCTTCATCAAATTCGCCGGCGCGATTCTCTAGTCTTCTTTGCCTCCAAGTATCCTTCTTCTGGTTAGGCGAAGGGAAACAAGGAAGCAACACAGAAAGACCGTCGATGACATGCCCATCATGTCCTCGGGTTCCAACTCTTGTTCTTTTTTTTGCAAACAGCTTTAATCAATACATATAACTGCATGGTACGATGCAGAAAAAGCACGAGAAAGTTATCTTGCAAGGAAATACACCAAATGTCGCTCATCACTTCCCGTCGTCTCAATACGTTAGCCCTATATGAACTGTTTATGAAGCACGAGGTGGCGCGTACTGATGGCGAGACATTATTTCACTTCTAGGGGTTTTCAAATCGATGTTTCCCAGAGGACCTAAAAATCATCAAAAATGATGTGCTGTATGTTGGTTTAGTCTTTAGTATGCTTTGATAGTTTGCACGTGGCGCGCGACGGAATAATACATCACCGGTGATACGCGCGCTCAGCCGCGCTGCGCAGCGCTCAACTGGAATTGATTTTAGCGTTAGGCGAAGGGAATAGCGCCTTCGCATACCGGCGGATCGATTGAGCCGTCGAAGGTGTCTTCCCTATACATTTATTTGCCTTACGATGGTTTGTTTAGCGAGATGGGTTTCTCGCTTACGCAACGACTTCGTCGGAGGCACTTGACGCTTGTTTTTATTACGCACTTGCGTTCGCATTTCCATTTGCTGGTTTTGAACTTACATTGAATGATTTCTCGCGCTTGTGGCTAGATCGATATACCGTGAGGTAAGGAAGGCCCGGGAAATTGCGCGATGTCAACGAACGTGACTCGACGACGACCGCCGCATCGATGGGAAAATGGTCGAGGCTATTGTTACCAGACCAGCAACGACGTGTGTCTGCGCTGATACTGAACTTCTCTCGTCGTTTGACGCGTACGGTAAGAAGCCACGCACGCTTTCTTCGCTGACACACACACGCACACATGCACACACACTTTACAATGTATAGGGAAGAAATGTGCTTTTCGTTGCACTGCGTTAGAATGAGGAATAAATGCTTCACGCTGAAACCGAAACCTAAATGCAGAAGCACCCTTACCAAAATGACAAGCGTTGCATTTTGACTTGCTAAACAAAAATATAGCACGTCTGGAAACTACAGAGCGCTCTTCTGACTCATTGCGGCATTAATGTATTGTAGTGAGATGATTGCGGGCCGTCACGTTTGTTGACGTGCGGTGCGGTGAAGGATGGAGCCGTAGACGTTTAGGTTGGGAGATAACGTATATGCGGACTAAGCACTCGATTAGACACTGTACAAACATGGCACGTAAAACGCCATAATTAATTATACACTGCACAAACAGAACGACGCAGACATCACACAGTAACTAAAGTACATCTTACACATGCATGCTAAGTCCCTACGCTACAGGTTCTTGCTCGCTCTCACGTCCTCGTCGTCTTCAGCAGAACGAGACCGTGACTGGACGACTTGGTCCCTGAGCAAGACGTAGCCCGTCGGCTTGTCGAGGTGCTGAGTGAGCGGTGGCGGCGGCTCGAACGTTGAGGAGTGGCAGGAGATCAGAGCGACCAGAAACAGTCACGGGCTGGTAGTAGCCACACTGCACACAGACATCCGCAGGAGCGCGACTGGTCAGGAGGTTGCCCAGCGGTTCACCCGAGCAGCCCTCTCGAACCCTGTCTCTCCGAACACCGTGACCAACCAGTCTCTGCTCCTCGTGCCTTCTACCTCTTCTTTTTTAAAATGCGAAGGATTTCTTGGCGAACATTTGCTACTTTGACAATATCTATCTATCTATCTATCTATCTATCTATCTAGCCGCCTACTCTTCGTGCTCTCATGATCGTTTTTGATCGAACTTGGTAGGTACCAAAATTGGCATAGTATGACAGGAGCGTATGACAAATCTAAGTGATAACTCATGACATAACTGTCATGGCATACGTATCATGTAGGTCATGACAATAAGCCAGCGAAAAAGATTAACGCTCAAAAACCACTGAAATTGGTTCGCACGTGGGTACTAAGAGAAAGAAACACTAAAGGATGCTGCTAGAAGTCATAGTCATGAGCATGACTCAGCAAAAATGACAATGACTCAGCGAAAAAAAGAGTAACACTCCAAACCACTGGAATGGGTTCGGATGTGGTACTAACTGACGGAAAAGGCTAAAGGTTGATGGTCGAAGTCATAGTCACGACCATGGCTAAGGCTTGCGCCTTAAGGTTTCTTAGGTGTGGCTAAAGGGACTCGTGAGGACTCATGACATGAATGTCATGACATGCGTGTCATGTGGGTCATGAAAGAGCCGCCTACGTCTTGGTGCTGTCATGGTCGTTTCGTTAATTGGTAGGCTCCCCGCACACTGCTTCGCATAACATCGAATCCTACAGGGCTTGGGATCTGCCCGCTGTTTTTCCTTCTCCGCCACCTCGTGCTTTTTTTCAGTGACGCGCTGCACAGGTAGTCAATGTCGTCGTCGTCGTTTCACCACATGCATTTTGTCGATGGACTGTCTCCTGGAACACTATACAGTACACTATAGTGCATACATGACACGGATCACATTTCCTGCCAGAATGATCATTTGCGTAGAAAGGAAGCTTGCATGGGTATCATAAATACATATATATATATATATATATATATATATATATATATATATATAGTGACGGAGGAAAGAAGCAAGACGGGAAAATATATTTACAATATGTACACGATTGACAATGATTGACACAGCCAGTCAGTCACTGAAGCGTCGTCTTCTTGAGCCCCCCCTCCCCCCCCCCCAGCTCGTTGTCCGCTTCCTCGTCATGTAGCAATATTGTGCAGAGCAGTGTAACAATATATATATATATATATATATATATATATATATATATAAACGAATGGTTCTGATTATTATGCTCTACTGGCAGCTCAGCAGGAGCACCAATCGAAAGCCCTATAGGCGGTTAAGCGCGTTGAATGTCGAAGTGTTTTTATCTACTCTCGTCTAAACCAAGAACAGTGCACTTTTGTCCACCGTAATGATCGTCCGTCCCTGAGAGACGGAAGTGGATAGGAGCAGCGGGGAATTAGTCGTCCTCTGCACGGGCTTTAAAAGAGATAGTTTGAAAAGAAACAAATAAAACAGATAGCACGTACAATCACTTAGCATTTATTGGGCTTCTTTCACTTCGTAAGCGGGCTACGGTTGAATAATACATCACGTGCGACTTGTTCGCTCAGCCATGTTACACTGTTCTGCAAGGAAATGGATTTCAGCGTTGGACCAAGAGAACTGGGCCCTCGCATGGGCATCCTGGATCGATTTAACCGTTGGCGCTCCTTTTGCGAACGTTTTCGGCGATCTGTGGTGTTCGCATAGGCGTACGTTTTCCTTGCTTGGGCACGTGTTTCAGAACTCTCTTTGCGCTTGGTTTGTGCCTCCTTCGCGTAATCGCCTTTTTCGATTTTGAAGTTCTTTTTTTCCCTCCAGCTACAGCTACACTATGTTGTGCGTACATCTTAAACAAGGACAAAATCGGTCAATTTCAAGAGACGCGATTCTTAACCGGGACGACTTCATTGATCGCCAAATGCTTCTGGTTTATCGGTGCCCGCTTTGAAAATCTTTTCCCGGGCCTCCATTGATGTTCATAGGGCACTTATGTGACCAGTGCCTCAATGAAACGCCATAAGTGGTTTTTTTCAGGCACCGCACAAAACAACTGCATACATAGATGCATGTATAGCAAGACACACACAGGAACACAATACAAGAACAAACGGTTGCTTAGGTTTCATGGACATAAGCAGGGGCGGAGAAAACGATAGGTTTTTTGGTTGCTTCCCAATGTAACCTGAAATAAGTATGTGAAGTCGTGGGGCTGATGCAACATGATAGGTTGGTTCCGTAGTAGGATGGTGAATTTTGTTTGTTAATTTATTTTATGTTGTGCATCTTTTTGTGGTGCTGTGCATTTTTTTTTTCTTTTCTCATGCTTGATGCTACTTTTATGCTAGTATAGAAACTTATCACAAACGACTAAAGTCACCCTAACATGAAACTTCTACACTACTGAAGATTGCGCACCTAGTGTTCTTATTGCATTCTCGGATTATGTAGTATCAAGCGTTAATGTTACTTATTTTCAACTCTGTGAGGTAGCTTTCTTGCACGAGTCTTCAACAAAGTCGTTCCTCTTTGAGAGCATTTGAAATAAGGCTGCATGAAAAATGCTATTTCGTCGCATAAGATTTCACGCTTTAAAAGCCAATGCAACGCCAGTAGACACTTCATAGAAAGCACCATAACCACAGTTCCCAAAGAGACACTGAAATTGCTGGCGTTCTTTACTTTCGGAACGGTTCCACCAGTTCTTGTGCGTAAGCGCAAGGCGCAACTGATGGTGGTTTTAGACAAATGTGAAGATAAGAGTACTGAAAATGGCGTACATTGTTGAGATGAACGTACATTTTGAGATGAAGGTAAAGTTTCCTTTTGTTTCCTTATTTGAACTAAAGGAAACGGGAAACGTAACCGGTAAAATAGACGAATTTGGCATCAGAGGGCACAGTATCGAAAGTCCGTCGCATGTCGCGCGCTACGGATTATGACGCGAGCCATGACGACTGCTATATTGAAATACTTCTTTCTCTCCTATGAACACCCGTGATCAAAATTATGCTCAGCCATGTTACACTGTTACATCATCGCGCTGTGAAGGAAACAGAATTTCTTGACGAGTAAAGCTGTAACGTGGAAACTAACGAATGTTCTGCGATGTTTCCAGTGTCAGGCCTGAAGTCTACGCTGCAGTTTCAGGTTTCCGGTCAATTAAGGCACCGAATGAATTCACTCAAGGAAATTTTCGGGTCGGCGTAAGCAAAAAAACGGCAGGCTAAAAATTGAATACAAACAGCATGTCTCCTTCGCAATAAGGCATACAGCTCAGCACTCGTTTTCAAAAGAAAAACCACAAAACAAGCATCAAAACGACATGATGGATGATAAGGCATGTGTGAGCAATGGGAACACCCTCCGACGTGTTCCGGTAAAAATTAGGTTTGCAGCTGCTTCGAAAGGCGTTGACGTCATTCAAAACCCTAGTGAAACCAGTGTCTCTGGTTTCACCCTTTGTAAAGCCGCGTGTGTGAATTCAAGTGATGTCACAATGTGTAATCGTTGTGGGTGTCGTTTACAACGTCCCTTCTCCCGCGTGTGTTTCCCGGTAAAGATTACGGTTGCATAAGCTACTCCGAGTGGAAAATACCCAACAGCATAGAAATCACGTAGTGACGTCACCACTGTCTAGCAACTCATTCAGTTCATTCTAGGCTTTCATGGGTTGACCACGGAAGTAAAGACGCCAGAAGAACAGCGTGAATATAGTGTCCTTGTCAAGTAATAAAGGGTGTTGTTAAGTACTATTTCACTTGTTTCTGGTTTCACTCGTTATAGAGCAACGCTGTGTGAATTCAAGTGACCTCACAATGGGTAATCGTTGTGGGTGTCGTTTAGAGCTTCACTGTCCAACCACCTTCACAGCGTGGATTGGATCCACAGTGCTTTTTTCTTTATCATTGCTCATGGCTAGCATATGCTCTGAATCACATTTGTATCTGTACGATGAACGCAGCCCATATACATTTTGAAAGAGATGTATCCGGCACTTTTGTGCTTTCTGAGAGCGTCTGGTTTGTAGGAGCGCCTTTGACTCGGTAGTTCGGTCTGTGCACGTCTCTATACCCCTCTTTCTCTTCCCCTTCTCCCTTCCCCCCGCGTAAGGGAGCCAACCGGACTGGTTAGCATCCCTACCTTCATTATATCCATTTCTCTCTCTCTTATCGGTGATATAATAATGATCTGAACTCAATGCTTTTTAACATTGCCAATTCGAGTAGTCAAGGATCGCAATTTGCACATAAAGGCGTATTCGCAATAAAAAAGGAAACAATTGCTGTACAAACAAAAAGATCATACGCCTGCGCGGCACACGCAGCACAGTCACAGCGTAAGCTGGTGGAGTGGTTCAAGAGTAGCTCCAATTTCGGCACCATGCACACCACGGTCTCCTCCGAGAAAGTCTCTTCGACTCGTTTTGACGAGAACGATCTAAACTTTCCGCCTGGCGTCGATGGCGAGCGTTTGCAGGCACGTTAACTATATGGCCCCACCATACAATCGGAGTCTGGGGATCGCGTTTTTGCATGTTGTTTTTTCCTTGCACGCCTCGTTTGAGTGGCATCTCGTCGTCTGCGCCTAAACTATATCCGAGCGCTATAACTATATCCTACGCCTTAACTATATCCGAGCGCGATCCGAGTGCCACCATACTGGTGGGGGCTCGGATTGTCTGCATCTGCGTTTATAGGGTTTCTTTTTTTTCCCTATCGCAAGCGCTCGCTTGGCTCCGTGGTAATGTATCCGACTCGCGCGCCGCGGACCTGGGTTCAATCCCGGCGGAGACCGGGTACTTTTTTTCTGATTTCCAGCAATAGCGGTTACGCGGCGGGGGCGGCGGCGGCATCATCGTGACCCGAAACGGCTATTGGGATGAGCCCATAACAGCTTACGCTGTAAAAAAGATTACCGCAGGTGATAGCCAGTAGCTGATGCCTCCGGGGCATATGTGCATGTGAAGCAAAGCCGCAGAATCGCCGAAAAAAAGAGCGGCACACGTTGGTGGTTTCTTCGCGTTCAACAGTGTGCTCAAAAAGCGTCCTAGTGCGGCCAGATAGATAGACCCAAAGTGACTCAAGTAGGCTAGAAATGCTACTGGCATTAAAGCTAAAGTGTGGAGTCTTCACAAAGCAACTGACATGCTCTGAGAGAGACCGTAATAGGGTGCTCCCGGAAAAATTAAGACCAGCTGAGATTCTTTTGTCATGCACCTAAAGCCCGCTACACGAAAGTTTTTGGATTCCACCCCCATCGAAATGCGGTCGCCGGGGCCGGGCATCGAGGCCGCGACCTCGTGGCCAGCAAGAGTACGCCTTAGCTACTGAACCAAGGCGACAGGCTTCAAAATAATAGCAACGTGACAAACTGTTTATTCGCGATCGTTCCGTTTCACAGCTAAAGTATTCTGAGAAGCTGCCCTGGGAAGCATAGGCGAATTACAGCATACATACAACGCAATAAAATGTGCCACTAAAATGCGAATTTTACCGAGAAACGTTCAATAAATGGCAATGAAATGTTACTATTGTAGTTTTCAAAAGCGGTAAAAAGAGATGTCGCCAGACACAGTCAGAGCGTTGGCTCTGGTCTTCTTTTTTCGACGACAGTTTATGTAGCCCTTTATTTTGCATACAGCAGCCCTACACAAGGGCAATAGCAGGAGTGGATGAAATAAAGTATTCGACAGGAATAAAAACAACAACAAGCGCATCACGATAGTTTAAAAACGAAACACAAGATATAGTAACATGGCATAGTAGTACCACGTATTGTTTATTCTCTGTGCCTTATCTAACGCTAGCCAAGCTGCTTAACAACAACAACAAAGAAGAATAACAAAGATGGTGTACGGCACAATTATAGAGCTGGCGGTATGCCATCATCAAAGGTGCGACGACAGTCCACTGTAGGTCTTCAGATCGTGCATTGTACAGTGGCTTTTTTTGTCAATCTTTTTTTTTCGGTGAAAGTTTGGCTAACTTTAGCTGGGCACGCTATATGAAGCCTTCGTTTTGTGAACCTTCGTCTTCCTCTCAATTATAAAGTAACACAATACGAGTTAACGCAAGTATTACGACATTTCAACTCCAAAAGTAATGCTTGATCTTATTTTAGCGTAAAGCCATGCACAACAGATTTTACGTACGACAGAAATCACCACGAGTAAGTAAAACTGTTACTTGTGGCCGTCCGTAGAACTCAGCCGTCTTCTTAAAATACAGCGAACTTCTTTGATATCTGTGAATCGACCGCAGTGTGGCATTGGCTCTTACTTTCCGTATTCCTATTTTGTGTATGCTTTCTGTTCTTTAACTTAGATTGTAGTCTCGCACAAAAGCATGGGTAATGAGCAATGGAAGAAAACACAAGAAAATTTAAGGCAGCGACATCACGAAACATTCTAGAGCCAGTATAAAAGCATAACCCAGGCATTATTTCCCCATATTCTCTTTGAGGAGATTCATTAGCCGGATGCCGCCTCTGACGCGAGTCATAATTTCCTGCCTCATCCATTCTCGTTTCTTGGGGCCGAATTCCCAAACCAGGGTCAGAGCCCCGGTGAGTGGGTGAGCGAGGCATGGGACCCCGCTTCTGGGGCGGCGCCTATTAGCGCCTCCGTATAAGTTTCTTTTTTTGGCATTATTTTCTTTTTTTATCGGCGACCTCGAGACTCGGAGTACGCATGCGATGCGACGAATGCCTAGAGTTGGAGCGCAGGTTCTAATGAATAAGAAATGTCTCAACAGTGGTTTTTCATTTTCGTTTTGCTGCCGCTCAGTCTCAAAAGAATCTCAGCGAAGAGACAGTTTTGGAAGCTTATTGGATGTGCAGACAACCATGATTCATCTGGGAAGATATAACACAACATAAAACTACACGTTATACTGGACGTGTAAGTGTACTTATGTAGCGCCTTTTTGTGTGTGTGTGTGTGTGTGTGTGTGTGTGTGTGCGTGCGTGCGTGCGTGCGTGCGCGTGTGTGCGTGCGTGCGTGTGTGTGTGTGTGTGTGTGGTGTGTGGTGTGTGTGTGTGTGTGTGTGTGTGTGTGTGTGTGTGTGTGTGTGTGTGTGTGTGTTTCAGACGGCGGAATATAGCGTACATGTATCGGTAAGGGCGCACCAGACTGCCCTTGCCCTTGCCGACCCATCGGCGGGAATAACGAGGCGGAGTGGGTGCTTACGTCACCCACATCGCATTTCTCATCGTTGCGGGAGAAGTCTTGAACGTTCGTGACTTTTCACCGTTTGACGTTGAACAATTCACTCTCGAGTCACCAGTGTTGGGTCTTTCACCCGGGGGGTGGGGGGGGGGGGGGGGGGGCGCTGCGCAAGTTACCACGATGAATGCACGCTGAAAGATGTGTAGCAAAACAACAGCATACAGTGCCAACGAAAGACTGTTGGGCAGAAGCTGTTTCACCGCATCTGTTTCGCAATTCGCGCACTTACAGTTCCTGCCTATAATATTTACCGTGTGGTATATGTAGCAAGGCTTACGCATTTAGGAGCACCGTGTTTTGTTTGTTAAAGCCGCCCGAGGTGAACAGCATATTCATTTACTTATTCGCTGTCGGGAAGTGCACCAGGAAACAATTGCGCTAGTTGTTTTTTCGCACGGTAAATTACGTAGAACAACCAACTGCACAAAAATTAAGGATCGCAGAATGGTTGTTGGCTGGGCTTCTCGGTGGAACACCATAATGTGGCAAAGAGCGCAAAGACAGGACCAAGATGAGAGAAACGGACGACGCTGGTGCTGGACTGCATGCATAAGTTGGCATCGTGATGATGATGTATGGTGTTTAATGGCGCAAGGGCCAAGTCTGACCAAAGAGCGCCATACAAGGCAAACTTGGCATCGTAATACGACTTCATGAAGGTCCTGCTCTATTGTGTACAGGGTGGTCAACTTTAGTTTTTCCGATAGGTTTAAAAATCGCCAGTTGCAGATCACATAATTCTAGCCCTTGAGCTTGAATATTCAAGGAGGCTCACATTACGTGCACAACAAATCGAAGCCCATATTTACCTAAATAAACTTTTCCCTTTTATTGCATTCCTAATCAAATACTTTATGGCAGATGTTGAAATTTACGAATCGTAGCCAGTGCAATTTCAAGGCATACCCACTTGGAATGAATTTCCAGAATGACACAAGTTTGGAGATATGCACCGCCAAACTCGCCGTAAAAATGCGCCGTTCTTCCACTTTTTGTGTTTTTTGTTAACAAAATGCTCTTTAATGCATTCAAACCCCAGAGTAAGTGGAACGCCCATGTAATTTTTCGTTACTTTGGGGATAATCTCTTCGAAACTGGTGTCGTTCTGGCAATTCCAAGTGGATGTGCCTTCCATGTTCACCGCCTACAATTCGTATATTGCAATATGCCAAAAACTACTTAATTCAGAAGTTAAGTAATATTTTTTTACTTAATTGAATATGTGTTTCGATTTATGGTACTAGTAATGTCCACCTCTTCGAATAATCCTGCTCAAGGACAATAATTATGCTGTCTAAAAATTTCGTAATACATGAAAAATGAGATCCACGTATTAGCGCAGTTATGTAGCAGCCTTTTTGAAAAACTTACGTTCGGCATAGGAGCAGATGTATCGCAAGACGCTCGCAGCAATACACTTTTTCATCACTGAAACTGAATGACGCCCTGCCATTACCGCTCGCCCGAAATGATGCAGAAGCGTAGCGGTATGCCGAGCATCTCGGAAGCAATGCTATAAGACTTTCGAAGTCGTTGTGGAACGATTCGCAAGGGCGGCTAAAAACAATGTTATA
Organism: Dermacentor silvarum; assembly: GCF_013339745.2. Lineage (NCBI taxonomy): Eukaryota > Metazoa > Arthropoda > Arachnida > Ixodida > Ixodidae > Dermacentor > Dermacentor silvarum. Next base: position 111,506,652 of record NC_051161.1, read on the forward strand.
TACAGCAGTGCAGTATATAATTCTATATTAAATTGATAGTATATACACAACTAATGCAAACCCAATTTAGCAATGTAATTAAGTAAACGGTTGTCGCAGTTGGCCTTAAATGCAAGGTTAGGAACTTGTAAAACATCCTCACGATTCTAAAGTTATAGGCGTGCATGATTTCCTGCGCTGTCATGCCCCAACACTAAATATACGTTGGACAAACCGGTAAAATTCTTTCGAATTCTGGACATCGCGAAGTGCACGATGTTCGCGGACATATGACATCTGCCGCACTTCTATGCTGTTTCTTTATAGAACTTTAAGAAAGTACGTTTCGTAATGGCGTGCAAATATAATGATAGCAATTAGAAAGATTGACTAATCGTATTTATCCAGCTCATGCTTCGCGTAATACGACGAATAATTTTTATCCGACTGTGCGATAAGTAAAAACATGCCCTTTTTTTCTTTTTTGCTCTGACAGCTTTCTAAAGTAAGTGAAACCTCGACACAGCAACACGATCGCCTTAATTGCACAAACTTTCGGCTGCACAGAGCGCCGCGTGACCACAGTGCTATTTAAAGCAAGCAAAATGCTCCAGCAGAAACTCACGGGCAGCAGCAGTTGGGGAAGAAAATTTATGCGTTGCCTTTCAACGAAGGGCACTAGATACGGCACAAGCTGTCAGCAGATTTTTCCGCCTGGATAATAGTGCATCCGTCGGAGCTGCAAGTAATATGCACATATTTCTCAATTTTGAATGGAAAGCTTACCGGGGTAAGAAAATCGCAACGCAAAGACTTCGTGGGCCTTCGGATTCGGTTGCTGGCGTCATATTGCGGTTACAAACAACCGCGAAGCGAGGCGTCCGGCCGCTTCTAATAACGAGCGATCAGAATTTCAGAGTGCCATGGTGTTTCTTATTTTACTTTTCCTTTAGCTGCGGCATCATGCTGAAATCTGTTTCTTTTCGCTATACAAAAATAGGAGGGAAGAAGAGGAGTATTTCTTGTAACTCTACACGACATGGTACCGCTTCGCATTTTCCTGACAACCTCATACATGTAACATAGAAAACTCAAGCTCGCAAAGTAAATAAAGCAATTGCAAAATCCGGCGCATCTAAGGATCGATCCCAGCGCACTTCCATTCTCTGCTTGGACCACATCTAGCGTTCTCTGCTTCTTGCACGCCGAGCGCATCCTGGTTTCTCGAGTTGCAAAGGCCGCATAATATGCGACGCGTAAAAATGAACCAAATCGTGCAATTGCGAGAGCTGGCGTCAGTAGCTGCGTCCAACAACGATTCGTTGCGACGTATAACAGTGTGTGCAACCTCCCGGCGTCAATTGCGGCCCAAGTCTGTTAATGACACTTCATATATTTTACAGCGTATGCCGTTATGGGCTCATTCTAACAGCCATTTCGGTTGGCGATGGTGTCCGCCGCCGCCGGTGTCCCTAACTGCGGTGTCCCGCCGTCAATGAGAGAAAAAAAAATCCGAATTCCCCCCGGCATCGAACCCGGGACAGCTGCACGGGAGTCAGCTACTCTAACACTGAGCATGGCAGCGCTTGTTACCTTGTAGCGAAAAAAAGTCACAGCGTAAGCTGCAGGAGCACCTTCATGAGAGTTCCATTTTCGGCAGCGCGCACTAGAAGGTTCGCACCTTGCAAAAAGGATCCATAACGTGTACCGAAGACTAAACACAGCTTTCGAGACTACGCGGCGCACATGTCCGTTTCCTTGAACCGTGGCACGACACGATGATGATGACGACGACGATGATGATGATGATGATGATGATGATCATTTATTTGTATCCCCTTTGAAACGAGGCGGTGGCGAACGGTCCAGTCTGCTTGAGTTGACCAGGTGCAGCTGCATGCAACATGGAAATGCTACATGCAACTGCTACGTGTGGGAAATGATTGGGGTATAATATGCAGACGAACAATGGAAGAAATTGAAATAATTAGACACTCGTTGTAGGTCTGTCATAAGAGTAATTATTTGAAACACTTACAGAGATTCGCCGCATCTTTGAGAGGAATTTTATACCTAAAGTAAAAAGGGGATAAAGCTACATGGCCGACATGTACCGAAAGGGTGAAGTGTGTAGGTTTATTTTGAGATATGAAAGTAATTTGTGAATACTGAATGTGTAGGCAAAGCTCAGAGTTTTTGGATTATTTGCAGCCTTTTCAATAATTTTCACATGCAAGCGCTGCCAAGCGTTATGAGTGACCCCCAATGCGAAGCAGTCCTGTTAGAGCTGTTGGAATTCCATCCTCTGATGTTCTGCGTCTAATTCACTGGGACTAATAATAGACAGTCTTAACAGTATTGTGTTACCATACGGTAAACACGTAATACCGACCGGCTTAGGAGCACGCATGCACTCACTTTACTGCACGGGAAGACTGTTCGTACCGATTACTGGGCACTAGACATTTCTAGAATAGCATTTGTCAATTTACGTACCTTAACTACAGGCACTCTTGCGTGACGTTGCGGCGCGTGTCCTTTCAAGAGTTTTAGTTTAACATCATTATCATCATCACCATCATCATCATCTGCCTATATTTATGTCCACTGCAGGACGCAGTGGCCTGCAGTGGAATTCCAACTTGCGCCTGCGAATTTTCTAACTTCATCAGCCCACCTAGTTTTCTGCCGTCCTCGACTGGGCTTCTGTTATCTTGGTATCCATTCTGTAACTCTAATGGTCCACCGGTTATCCATCCTACGCATTACATGGCCTGCCCAGCTCCACTTTTTCCGCCTAATGTCAACTACAATATCGGCTATATCCCCATTTGTTCTCTGATCCACACCGCTCTCTTCCTGTCTCTTAGCGTTAGGCCTAACATTTTTCGTTCCATCGCTCCTTGTGCGGTCCCTAATTTGTTCTCGAGCTTCTGTGTCAACCTCCAAGTTTCTGCATCATATGTTAGCACCGGCAGAATGCAATGATTGCACACTTTTCTTTTCAACGACAGCGGTAATCTCACAGGCAGAATTTGGTAATGCCTGCCGTATGCACTCCAGCCAAATTTTATTCTGATATAAATTTCTTTCTCATAATAATTGTCCCGTGTGAGTAATTGACCAAGGTAAACGTATTCCTTTACAGACTCTAGAGGGTGACTGGCGATCCTGAATTCTAGTTCCCTTGCCAGGCTATTGAGCATTATCTTTGTCGTCTGCATATTAATCTTCAACCCCACTCTTACATTTTCTCGGTTAAGGTCCTCAATCATTTGTTGTAATTCGTCTCCATTGTTGCTGTATAGGACAATGGCATCTGTAAACCGAAGGTTGGTGAGATGACATTGACATCCCAGTGTAAAAGCTTGAATACTTCTTCTAAGCATGCAGTGAATAGCATTGGAGAGATTGTCTCCTTGCCTGACCCCTTTCTTGATAGGTAACTTTCTACTTTTCTTGTGGAGAACCAAGGTTGCTGTGATATCCTTGTAGATATTTGCCAATATATTCACGGATACATGATGTACTCTTTGGTTACGTAATGCCTCTATGACTGCTGGTATATCTACTGAATCAAATGTTTTTTTCATAACCCATAATCTAATAAGTCATATAGAGAGGTTGATTGTACTCCGCAGATTTCTCTATTACATACGGGAACGCAAAGTTAACAAAGACGTTAGAAGAACGGGCGCCGCTTCGTGCTTTGTGCCAGATATATCCAAGTCAAGAGAAATCATTAGCAACTATCATGCCCTTTACATGAGGGCGCGTCTACTTGGACTTACGGACGCCGGAATCGCTCAACAGTGTGAGAAATCGGACGAGCTAGGTACACGTAAGTAACGTTTCAGGTGTGCTTAACGGAAGCGAAACCTCAACAAGGACGGGGAAAGCGACAAATCCATCAGCGCCCGCAACCCTGCGGCCGCAAATACGTCAACCTTGCGTATACATTAGGCACGCCGTCAATCCTGCCCGATCAATTAAGTCGATCCGGCTATAAATCGTACGCGAGTGGATACAGGCGACAGGAGACGGCGTTCAACACTGTCTATGCGTGCAGACCTGTGCTAAATCACAGTGCGGTAGAGACTGGAATTGGTATCAAGATTCATGGCTCTTGACGTCTATAAACAAGACCACTCGTTTAAATCATCTAGGACACCGCGGAGGCCTCGTATAAAGCATAAAATTAGAACTCCGTTGAGGATTCGGTGAGGCGTGCAGAACACAGATTCAGTAATGATTTGATGTTCAAGCATTTCCGTTTGCGCGTAAAACGTTTGGCGGCAGCTTCCACGTCCTGCACGAGCATCGTAAACACGTGGCACAGACCAATGTGTTCCCATGTAATGAGCTGCAATGCAACTAAGCAGCGGCGAAACGAGCAAGAAAAAAAATTAAAATTAATGTCCCCCGTTTCAGTGCATGGTACTTGCCGAACGAGATATGTTGTGCAAGGCCTGAGCTTACAAATTATGTTCAAAAGCAAGTCACCGACTCGCCGAGGCTCAAAGATGTCGCATGGGCACCACAGCAACGTTGTGCTAAATTAGCTTGGCGCCCCCCCCCCCCCCCTAGCCAAATGGCAACGACGAGGAGACAGAGCAGCAACCGAACGGTAACCGTTGTGGTAGAGCTCGCTCACAGATTGGGAGAAATCTTTTCCAGCGCGCAACTCAAGGGTGCTGATGTAGTGTGGCGAGATGTGTCCCGATGAGGCGTCCTGTGTCCTCCAGAGAAATTCGGCAATAAGTAGGCTGTTGGCGCCAAGAGTTGCGGCAAGCTAATACGCTCGATGCGGTGCAATGACGCTGCTATCATAGCAGAAACGTGTGCGACTTTGCACTCCCTCAGTTCGTTGGCAGTAAGGACACCACCACCGTTTCCTCACGCCTTGAGCCACGCGCGCGCATCAACGCACGCTTATGTGCGCACTGCACCTAACGTACGCGGACGTCCAGAGGTTGACGCAGCGGGAAGCAGAGTGGTTCAAAGATATTGCGATTGTTTTTTTTTTTTTTTTTTGCAGTAGATCACCAGAGAGCACGTGTGGTCCAGAACACCCGATATCTAGCAAGAAAAGTTGAAATGGTGACGGCCAACACTCGCTCATAATTTAGTTGCTTTTTATGTTTCAATTGTGTGTATAAGTCTTGCCTATTGTATCTTCGCCTACAACTATATTATCATCTGGTGACGAGTGAACCGTGGGAATGTAAAAGGGGAAGACAATCGGCGATTTTGTAAAATGATATAACATCTCGAGATTGTGATTTGCCTGGAAAAGCATGTTTGATGCAATAAGTTAGATGCACAAATTATGGTGTTCGGTATGTATTGAGAAGCAGCGACAAAATGGTGGTGCGTAAATCCCACTTTAAATGAAATAGGGGCAAAACAATGGGCCGAAAGAAAATTCCTCCAGAAGTTTTACCGGGGCCATTTGCTGGCTCGTTACGGTGGTAAAACGTCACAAAATATGTCTTTAAAACTCCGAAAAGCGCAGCCTTTGCTAAGGAGACAAAAATTTACTGAAGTTGCCGATTTCCTCGCTCAGTTTCCAACATTGTAAGACACACGAATATACGGAAAGCGCGCCAGGGAAAACAACTACAAGTCATCACGACTACTCCCAAGTTAAAATCTTGAGCTAATCTCTGTGCGGGCTGCGACCACTTTTTACTAGGCAACTCTGCGCTGGCGGAGCCGAATGGACAAGAGTCCCGACTTGCGCTGCTTGTGCTCTTTCTTCATGCGCCTGACACAGTGTGACACATGGGCGCAATCAAATGGCGCGCGCCGAGCCCGCCAATGGCTAGTCACTGCAGATTGTTTACTTTTGGGCCATCGAGGTGTTCCCTGATGCTGACTTTTCTTAATTAGCACTCGCCGAAGCGCTTGTTATCCGCGTGTCTAAATGCACCTGTAAAAGAGACAACATAACAAGGCTTGCACGAAACTCGGTCACGAATGACACTTCGTTTGCATTTCTTTGTGACATTAGGTATTCTTGTGACGAACAAACAATGCTGTTTTACTTGTCCAAACATAACCCGCGTATTTCAATGGGCCCGCCGTCAATTTGAACAACGGGTACTTGTACTTAAAAAAATTTCCTAATTTAAATCTTAATCTCATCGACAGAAGGGGAGGTAAAATGGGGCGTTGACGCTCGACCACTCACAGTTGAGCAGCGCTCGCTGAAAGCGCGAAATTATATCCGATGATGCCGCATTATACGAAGGCTCATGTGCTACGTGCAAGCGGCTATGCTTTCGATTAGGATGATGATTTAGAAATTTTATACGCTACTTTTGCATTCATGCAAACGCAGTTTACCAAGACATTTTAAGAATTAGTTGCCGGGCCCATTGAAATACGCGGGTTATGTTTGGACAAGTAAAACAGCATTGTTTGTTCGTCACAAGAATACCTAATGTCACAAAGAAATGCAAACGAAGTGTCATTCGTGACCGAGTTTCGTGCAAGCCTTGTTATGTTGTCTCTTTTACAGATTAAGATTTAATAAAATTTCCGCAACAGCTATATCTGGGTCACGCACTGGGCATAATAATCATTCTGCTCGATGAAGAGGGCGCGCAGATGGATGAATTTCTTTCCTCACAGCGTTTCTTATTTCCAGGAAAGAACTACGCAGTCAGATCGAGAACGCAATGTGGGTCTTAGCCACTGACGGTAGGGACGGATGGCGTTGCGAAAGACCCTTAGTTGCTGCTTGCTGTAATCGTGTTCGGTTACTTAAATTTTTTCTTCGATCTTCGTCACTCAGGGAAGTTTGAGGCTAAAATTGCACGATGAGAAGGCTCCGTCAGCGAATAGATTTATTTTCCCAAGGGTTTGTGAATACGTCCCGGCCGCCTGATCTCATACAATGCATGTTCAATAAACGTCCCAACGTCTTTGTCTCCCTTTCTTGTGTCTGTGTTTTTTATTGCGTTAAGTTACTTGTTCAGTTATAGAAAACCAACTAGACCAGCAACTAATTCTTAAAATGTCTTGGTAAACTGCGTTTGCATGAATGCAAAAGTAGCGTATAAAATTTCTAAATCATCATCCTAATCGAAAGCATAGCCGCTTGCACGTAGCACATGAGCCTTCGTATAATGCGGCATCATCGGATATAATTTCGCGCTTTCAGCGAGCGCTGCTCAACTGTGAGTGGTCGAGCGTCAACGCCCCATTTTACCTCCCCTTCTGTCGATGAGATTCACTAGCCATTTATATGAGTTCGCGGTCGGTTACTTAACCACCTGATGTTATCTGATGCTGTGCATTCAGGTGATCTGTTTTCCTAGCATGTGATCTCTGGTTTCGTGATAATGGGAATGACCAAGGTGGTATGATACAAGAAAGACGCTCAATATCAGCAGAATGCATCATCACTGACCTTTGTTTCTCCAAGGAATCCTTTTTTATTGCGATGGCAATTATATGGACACTCCAGGCGCATTTCTGCCGTCGTCATCGCCGTCGTCGTCGCCGTGAGGCTCCGTATAAAGTCAACAGGCGATGAAATCTTCGCCGCTCGCCGTATGCTGTATGTGCGAGTGAATGTGTGCAAGGGTGAGCTGGCGATCGCGGCTCAATCTCGCGCACGCAACGGCGGGTAGCGGGAAGGAAGCATGCCATGTTCCAATCGAGCGCAATGTTCTGGAGGGAGGGTAGGGAAGGGGGGGGGGGGCATTCTACAGCGCGCGCACGCCGGGCCGCGAGGTTCCGTAAGGCTCCAGGGGTTATAGGTAGGGCGGGGGAGCGTTCTACGCCGCGCGCGCGCCCGCCCGGGCGGGCGGGCGTATCTTGAAAGCCATCTGTGGTAGGAGCAAATCCGCCTTGCGTTATGTTTTCGCGGCATAGTTCGCGTTGATGCGAACGGCGGCACGAAGGTCAATTCGCTCGCTGCTGCTGCCGCGCTTGCTCACTGAGCGTTTTGACAGCTAGCTTCCGCGATCATCAAGTGAGATGCGTTCATTTTTGCTTGTGCGCGCGTTACACCATGCTTGCTAATTTAGTTAGTATATCTATGTTTACAAGTTCACTACGTATAGCTGTCCACTAATTTGCTATAGCAATCGATGCTTCGCCTTTCGGGTGAAACTGCGACGTTTTTCAATCGCTCTCTAAAACATCAGAACACGTGCGAAATCGTTGTCCGTATCAAAAAAATAAGGTACGATAACCGGTCAGACCCTTGCATCTCGTGTATCTTGTACAAACACCATCTTGGCAGATGCGTATTCCTTGGTCATCGTTGAACTTGAGTAGTAGACGCACGACAACTAAGGCTCGCACCTTGCCCAAACAGCACCGAAAAGTATTGCGATTAAAATTTTTCCACTGTAACGATTTTCCGGGAAAATGCATTCAAACTCAAGCCAGTATACAATACGGGAGCGCTTTGTTTTGAGCGCAGAGCCGACAGGTTTACCTTAAGAAAGTTGGTAACTACTGTGATGATAATGCACGGAAAGAATGTACAACCCATATTACATGTTCTTTAGCAGTTTTCTTTGTTTTTCGTATATCGATTTGTAACGGTCAGATATCTCAGCGCAGCACCTCGCCGTGGCTGCTGGGTGCTGCGCTCTTGCTGAATAGTTCACATGCAAGACAGGAGAACCATGTTTGATATCCCTACACGTTTCCAGGCGGCGGGCTTTCTTTTTTTACGGAACTACGCAGTGAAAGGTTAGCTTTTAAAAAGCTAACCTTTCTATGGTTTCGTTGCTAAAGTTTTGTGGTATGCACATGTGCTTTTCGGTCATTCGCCGAGTAAAATTCAGTTTACTATTGCACTCTCTTCAGGATTGACCGGCTCTAGTCGGTGCGCCGATTCTGGCTGCAGTGTCATAGAAAAGGGGCGAACCCGAGGACAGTATAAGTGTTGTCACGTGGCGGGGTCTCCCTGTTTTGCCTTCCCTATCAGGCAGGCAGTCGATGTGGTGCGACGTGGTGCAGAATCTAATCAATTGCGAGGCATTTATTTCATCGCTTAATGAAAGCTGCGCTTCTTAGATTCAAACATGTCGATTTGATGTGCGTAATTTTTGTTTTACTTATAATCATAAAGGCAAGATCAAAACATGCCACCACTATTCTATACAAAAAGCAGCAAATGAGGGCGATCAATAGGATTCGTGCGACAGTAATACGTCAGCATTAGCATTCCCCAGCAGAAGGCCCGGCGTCCATTGTTACTTTTAACTATATAATACACAGTCACAAACGCAGCCACTAAAGCGACTATCAGAACACGAGACACGTGTCCAGACTTGTCAGGTAGGGAAGTGGATCTGCTAACGACCGAGCGCCAACTGTACAGGGGCCGTATCTACCACACTGCGCCATAGCATGCAGCAGAAAACGCTCTAGAGCATCTGGTCTATGCAACGTGTGTCGTTACCATTCGTACCAGTCCCTCGATGATGCATTTACTAAGGCATTGTGAGAGGTATTATAAGATAACACGTTTTAGGCGTTGATACTTCGAAATCTGGAACTTCATCAACATTCTTATTAGTAAGAAAATAAAAATGCCATTGTGACAACCGCTTCAGGTTTCAGACGCAAAGAAACAAGTGTTCGAACTTTTGTTAAGTTGTCGTTTAAAGTACGCACTCTGTAGGAAGCGAGCGTTTTTCTGTGACATGAAAGTTTGCATCACGGCTACTAAGGTAGAGCTAGTCGAAAAAGGAGCAAAGCCCATACGTCTTAGAGGCAACCTATCGTCCTTGTTTCTTTTTCGATATTTTTCGTTACTGTGTTCAGACAGCCCCGTTTTCACTGCATATTTGCTTCACCACTGTTTTTTCTGCGCACGACCGGCCTTTGACGCGTTCTCATCCTCGCCTCTATGTGACAGGATGTCTGCAGTTTTCTCTGCGTTGAGAATCAACATTTTCTAAAACACGCAACATATTCTGTAAAACGGGTAGCATGCTTGAGAAGAACGAGGACTGTACGTACCCTTTGAATTATTGTATCAAGACACTTTTTTCATGCATGTCTTGTAGACCCTTCTGTGATATGGTAGCATAGATTAATCGCAGTCCACTGCAGCTTTTGTTCCAAGCTTAACCGCCCTGTCAGCGCACCGCGTAATCTACTCGAAGATAACGGAGCAGGACGTCGCGGTTAATAAACAAACTTAGGCCTCTATTGTTTCAGCTAACTTACCGAACGAGCTGTTATCTTCCTAGCGCGCTTCGGCTTGAGGTTTTCATATGATGTCATTCTTCACGCCGTTCGATCAAGCACTGCTGGGGTCGTATGCGATGAAAAGGCGAAAAAAATAATCGCCTTTTTATTGGCTTTATCCTAACGAAACTGTAATTCTCCGTCACCTTTCTATGCAGCTCTTTTGTATCTTACTGTGCGTACGTGTAGAGCATTCATCTTGAAAACACAATGTCGTATTTTAGAAACTGTATCCCACTGAAACCAAAGCAGCCACCATAGCGGTTGCGATGATAAGACTTGGTTACTTAATGTTGTTAACTTTTTTTAGGTTGTCTAATGTTGCGATAGGAATAACACAAGAAAGTCAAGAAACCTAAACAGCATCATGTGGTGAATATTGATTTTAACCTTCTCACCTATTCTTAAAAAAGAGCGTTATATAATAATTCTTAATATACGCAGTCCTTTAAGGGTATCTGCTCTAAAGAACGAATTTAAGTCATGAAATTTAATTATTTCCCAGTAATCTTCATGAGCCACGCGAAGAACTTCAAAATTGAGCAATGCCGTTTTAAGCAAATTTTAACAGCCTGCCATCATTTATCTCCTAACTACTTTATAACTGAAGATTGATTACGAAGGTTTATTATTTAGCGGTGTGCGAATATTCGAATATTTCTAATAACGAATCGAATACACACTACTCGTAAGTGCGAATCTTTTTCGAATACTCTTAGAATATTTCAAAAAGTAAACTTCACTTAAGTAAACAGAAAATTAGAGGAAAAGTATGGTAAATTTTCAACCCCATGGGCATAGCATAGACATTAAAAGCTTGCGTAGTAGAGGAGGCTACGTCACCTAGGTAGCCATACTTTACATTCAGTATAGCAAGTATTCGCACTCTCTGAAGAGCCCTGGGTATGAGAATTATGTACTTTGATTACTCTTAATGCTCCATATGTGCTTTTGATAAGCAACGCTTCATAACGTAATATGTAATGACTGAAACTTGCTAACAATATAAGAATACTAGAATGCTACCGTTGCTTTATATTATTTGAGATAACGACTCTTCATTATTCAAAAAAGTATTCGATATTGATTTCGATTCAACTTGAGTCTGGCAATGTTCGATTCGCATTCGATTCGGTTGCAAAAAATCACTATTCGCACACCGGTATTTATTATTCACTCCTTATTTCCTTTACACGCATAGAGAAAAGGCACATAACTTCTAGCAAATACGTCATAGCCCGTCGGAATATTTTTTGAATTCTTGAGGTTTCTTTTTTTTACCGTGCACCAACAAACTTGACAAAAGAGCCTGTTCGAATTCTGCCACTGTCGAAATTCATCTGCCGTGATATGCAATCGAAACAGCATCATCATGCACAGAAGCAGCACGTCGTAGCGGTTGAACCCATTCTGGTATGTTACGAACTTTTTTTCTAATAACGCAAAGGAACTAACAAAACGATCTACAACTTCTTTGAATACTCGGCGTTGATGAACATACCTGACACTTCCATTGATCCTCACACTATAAGAAGGCCTTATGTTTGGGACTTTCACTAATCACGAACAGCGAGGAACGGGACCAACATGGAAGATAAGCAACGGACAGATGCGGACATATGTGTAAAGATTCAAGAACACCGAACTCCGATGATAACTGTTCTAACGTGTGTTTTGTGCCCTCTCTGCATGAGCTGTGGATCGACGCGCATAAATTAGTGTCAAACTTCATGGTCATGCATATTTTATTCCAATTCATCAATCCGAACGAGAGCTGGTGACTGCGTGTCCGTATTTTTCTGTTCACTGGCGGCAACAGGCTACATAACAATAGCGAATAGTTGATTATTTGTAAAATTATTGCATTATGAGAGAAATAAGGCTGGTAAGCCATAGGGGCACCTTAAATAAACTCTTGTGCGTGTGGAAAACTGTTGCGAGCTCGCTTCAATCAACATTTTTTTTTTCAATTTTAGCGCGAAGCCTCCGTTGCTTACTGTCGTGCGGTTTTCATTTGGGTCAGTCAGTCACTGGTTGGGTTTTCGCCGAATATACGCTTTCTCACTATGTGAAAAAATACATAAATAAAGGAAGCGCGTCTAGTGGTCGGTTTCAAACATGGCTGCTTAAGTGCACAAGCCAGATGGCTTAACAACTTCACCATAGCCACAAGCACGAAATGTGTTCGTTGACATTTTAGCATCTTTTCTTATTAAAGAAACACCCAACGTGATGATGGTGATGATTTCATGGCATCCCCTTTGACACGGCGCGGTGACAAATAGTCAGCTAGCCTGGTTGTTTTTTTTTTTCAGGTATGCTGAACACGTTTTTTACCTAACAAGCGCGTAATCATAGTGTCACCTGGCGGCTGATTTGAGCAGATTCTGCATTCTCTTGCTGGCTTCACGAGGCGGTGGCTGGAGAACGCAAGCACGAAAAGGAAAATTAGCAGCGAACTAGAAGTATTCTTTCAAGCTCCATAAAATTCTTCAATTTTTTGTGTTAATGCAAAATAAGATTGTGTAAGGATGAATCTCCACTACTGATCCTTTATTTCTTTTGGCTACGGTTAGATTATATGGTGAGTTTATGTGAGTGTTTGTTGTGTCATCAAACCATGCAGATCAGTAACTAACATTTTTCCCTACGTTGTTACATACTCGCCTCGACACTTCACGAACTTGCACTAATTGAAAGACGTTCTGCGGGACAGATTGAAAATAAATAAATAAAAAGAAGAGCAAAACAGCATCACACACCCACACGCTCACACGCACACGCGCACGCACGCACGCACGCACGCACAAACACACACACACACACACACACACACACACACACACACACACGCACACACAATACTAAATAAAAAAAAACGTCCGGAAAGTTCATCCAATCCGTATTAAGGCTCTGGAACTGTTATTTCCAAAGCATGAAAAAATCTCTCAGCGCCTCGATTTGGCTTTGTGCACAAATACATCAGAAGGTTATTTACCGTGCTACCTCCCCGTAGACGAGAAAAAAAAGAAAAAATCTGAAAAAAGAAGCAGTTATCAGTCGAACCATCTCATTTTTCAACCATCAAGTACCTTTCCATTTTTCGGTCGGCGCCCTTAATTCAAAGTTTAAAAGCAGTGTCCGTTCCCATGGCGTCCTGTCGTTATACGGCCGTTACGGAGGAAGAACATCGTTCAGTGGCTGCAAGTGATCGAGACGGAAATGGTTCATGAGGCCATAGGAATTAGAGGCATGATTTTATTTCCGCTATTTCGTATTTTACTTCCATCACTTCCGTGGACGAAAGGCCACGCGTTTAAGCTTGGTCGTGCCATCGATATCGGCCGTTTCGTACATAAAAAGAAAAAAAAGCAAGGCGAATGCAAAAAAAAAAAATTATCTGCGCATGCGTCACCAGCATGCGAAGGATGAGCGGTTCACAAATGCGCTTAAACTTGATATTTTTTATCCTAGAATTGCTTGACGAATTTTGCAGTGAAGCTGTATATGGCTAGTTTCCAGCGGATTGATATCCGTAGTAAAAAAAAAAAAAATCACGAAGACTGTGCAATACCAGGCTGACCAGCGGTGGAGGTGAAGCAGTCTTCAAGCACTCCGCCAACTTGCAAAAATAAGTTTAATACCTTGGGTCCAAATACAACCCATATCAGATCGTAAACTGATCAGAACACATACTACATATTGACCTGCATCGGCCATGTCGACGTTCGCACGAGACACGTGTACGTCATCCCGCGTATTCAAACTAGTGCGTACCAATCTAAGTGTCTTCTTTGGCCTGACGTCATGTTTTGCGTATAGGCTCCTTTCCTGAGTTCTGCTCTGACTATGAAATGTGTAGGCCGCGTGTGGTACGGTCTGAAGAAGAACAGCGTGCCTACCAAGAACGACGGCGTGGACAGAAAAGGGAATGGGTGCGGCGGCGGCGGAAGGAGACCATCCACGATGAGCCGGCCCCGGACACCAATCGTATAAGCGTGCTGCCCGCCAGGACCGTGAGGCAGAAAGAAATACGAACCGTCGATGTGGCCCCGATCCCGCAAACTTTGAATGTTTCAGCGTTGCAACGGTCAGTCGCCACATACACAGCTTCGCTGATCATCGACCTTCACAGAGTGGAATGGCACTGAGGTTTTTTCATGTTATGTAGTTTAACATTTCGCTGCTGAACTCGATCTTGCCGGCTGCGAAAAATTCAAAATGGAAAACACCCCTGTACTAATATTTAGGAGCGCTATAAAGAACCCCTGCTGGTCAAAATTATGCCCGAGTTCGCTGTATGGCGTGCCTTATATTGGTATCGTTGTTTTGACCCGTAATACCGCAGAATTTGTCCTACATATTTATGTCGTTGAAGATAAGTTACATGGCAACTTTTATTTTTGTGTAGGAAAGATTCGGCTCATTTAGCCTCTGATTTTCGTCCTCTAATGGGTTCGGGAATTGCTTCCTGCCTTTGAACATTATTTCACGGGGTTTATAAACGGGTGCGCGGTGGCGGCATTACATTCGGGGCTGATTGCAAAGAGTGCTCTTGCACTGTGTTATCGGTGCACGTGAGGCGCACCAGCTGGTAAAAATCATTTTAACTAGTCCCCCTCCCCCGCAATTGTAGTTTCTCCCGCCTTTATGTATTATTTCAAGCTGAGGCAATTGCCCGCGTACAGAGTAGCGTGCATCACCAATACATCAGCACATAATTAGAATACAGTCTAATGCAGAATGCGCAGACTGGCATCTGTAAGAAAATGAGAAAGTTGGAGAAAAAGAGGGGCCGGTAAAGGCGCAGGCCGAAATAAAAACCGCTTCATACGGAACCACAAGTACAGCTACGATTGATAGGGTTTGCGCTCTACCGCGTTTTCTCGTGCATTAGTCGCACTGATAGATTCAGCACAAGCGGAAAAAAAGAAAGGAAAGGCCACAGTGGGTTCTCCTCAACACGGTTATCTTATATTAACACACGAGAAAGAGGCGAATAAGACGGAAAGGTGGGTATAGTAACCAAACCAAACCAAGGCTGCGCCCAGTTGTCTCGCCTACACTCGGCGAAGTGGAAAGGTAGCAAAAAAGAAAGAGAACGTCGCCCTAATCTGGTTGTAAATGCGACCATTACATTTTGAGCGGGTAACAAGCGTCTGGGGAACGAGGTCTTACAAAAAATAAGTTGTCGGTGGTGGCTACAGAAAGGAAATCAACAGAAACTTTCGAGAAAAGTGAGATGGGTGCGCGATACAAACAGAGCCAACTCGTCCAGTGAACTCAATCGAGAATCAGCCGTGCTGACCATTGTGTCATTGAAAGTTTTCTTTTGTTTTGCGATAATAATTGTACGAACGCTCGATGAACATTTGCGCTGTCACGGTTGTCGCGCTGTCCTGCTACAATCGAAGCATGCGCATCCCTCGCGTGGAACTTTCGAAGGCGTGCAGAAGCGCGTAGTGCGTTTGGCTCCGAAAGCGTCCAAACCATAAGCAGTCGCCTTCACGCTTCACACATTCGGCTTCGCCAGAGGCAAGGCAGCGTTCTGGCTTACACTGCTGACATGAGTTTTGTGCACGTTGTTACGGCTGAGCAGCTGTGTGCATGCCACAGAGAGAGAGAGAGAGTGAAGAGGAAGAGGCGGTAATGCAGTCTAATGTAGAAAGCGCACACTGGCAGCTGTAAAAAAAAGGCAAGCTAAATTTATGTTTTCGTTTCTAAAGACTCCGACCAAAGCCAACCGTTTTCGATCGGTCTCCTCTCGTGTCTCGTGTACCACCGAAGTGCGACGCTTTGAAAGCCGCTGGCAAGTTCCTCATGACGCCGCCAGCATTCTGTCACGCCTTGAGCGCAACGCTAAATGTTTCTACTGCTTTCAATACTTCGCCTACGGGCGAAACTGACAATTTACTTCTTGGTTAGTGTGAATCAACACTACATTGCGTAAGCTTGAGCGAGAATCACTGCATGTTAGAACAACCCCCCCCCCCCCCCGCCCGAGAAGAAAAGAACGCGCGAATGAAATTAAAAGACGTTACATAAGTGGATAAAGAAGAACTTTAAATTCTCTGGCGCCAACCGCGCAAGTACAGACTAAATACAAATTCCTAAAACACAAAAATAGAAACTTGAAACGAGATAATCTAAACACAATGCATTACCTATACTACGACGGTTTTGTCACTGATGACTACGAAAAGAAGAAGGCAACTTGCTTGATCTAGATTGATTCAAAATGTTCGTGGAGCGTCACATTTTATTCAGGTAAAAAAAGAACAAAAAGTGTCCGGCATATCTGCTTGCTTCGCTGCAAATGACGTCGAAAGACGATAGTCAAAGTCGATGCACATAGGTCGCGAAGCTTCGGGCGAAAAGCGCTTCAGAATGAATTATCACCGACATCAGCAAGGGTGGTTATGGAAGCAGCGATTGAAGCGCGACTATGTTTGGAGGGAATAAACACTGGGAAAGAAAAAATCGTTTTTCAATTAAAGCGAGACGCAGTTAGATTCATTCAACGAAAATAAAATTTCTAATCCATTTTGTATACGCATGGCGAGAAAAGAAGATACAACTCTATTTTACTTGATCATTATCGATAAATACCTTTTTTCAGCGCCTACCGTGAAGCGCCCATCAATAGCGGCGGGCGTTGACGCCGCTATCACTTGCAATGCAATGCAGCTCTTGGAGTGCGTGGAATGGCGCGCTCGTAAAGTTCACCTGTTACAATACTGAGACTCACATGTTGTGTTGTTTTGCATGTCGACGTTTGTCTGAATTAGACGACGCGGGTAGTTTTATTGTTTCTTAACCTGTGCAGTCAAAAGTAGTGACTTGCGACCGTCAGATACTTGTTTACTTTAGTTGTTTTCGTGCAACAGCGCTGGCCGACGGGCTTGCCGTCCGACGAAAGGACGAGCAGTCTACGCAATCTACGCTCAAAGCGTTTTTCGGCCTCCAAAGAAAGTATGTTCTCTGCAGCGATGCAATTTCAACACCCGTACGGCTGACCTTTTCCTGCATCGCTTTCGGTGCCGAAAGCTTGGAACGCCCATCAAGTTGAATGGCGGGGCATTTGAATATACAACTCTAAAGGCAGGCATCCGAAAACAAGTTTCGCGCCTATGAGAACAAAATGACGTCACTTCTGTTTTTAACGGATATGACGCCAAATTATTTTTTTCTTCCGCCGGAAGTGTTCTCTCCTCACACAGATGGCGCTAAGCCCCATGAACCGCCGATAAGCCGCCATGTTTTGAACGTATGGGCTTCTATGGAAGATTCGCTACTAGGTATATTTACCTTGCGACAGTCTTCTGCCACCCCTGATACGTAACTCTTCTGCTCGCTCCCACCCCTCACGCTCTTCCCCTCCCCTGTCACTCCTCCGATGATGGATGCAATGGAGGTTTTGCTGAATTCAATTCAAATTTCCCGCGTTTGCCCTGCTCTCGTGCCATCTGTCGGGACCGTTTATTACTGTTGGCTTAAAGTCGACTACAGAGCCGGGGCTTCAGTCAGCTTGTTTTAACGCGTAGCGTCTCTTCGGCACCGTATCTAACACGTTGATTTTTTCATTTGCATCGTTTCATTTTTCATTTCTTTCAGTGTCTCTTTCGTTCTTTCTTTTTTTCCCTTTCATTCATTCATTCTTTCTTTCTTTCTTTCTTTCTTTCTTTCTCTCTCTCTCTCTCTCGTTCTCTCTTTCTATCGCCTATAGCAAGTTCTGTTACAATCGGTGGTACAACGCAATCATATGGTTCCCATAAATGCATGTTCTACACACGTGGGTGTATAGACTAGTGGTTATGAGGCCCACCTTCGGACCGTGGATACCCGGGTTCGACTCCCGCCTCGCCAAGAATGTTTGTTTTATTTATTACTCTCGCTCTTTGTCTGTCCGTCTTTCTCTCTCTGCACGTCCTCTCCTCATGCTTTGATTTGGCCGGGTGGTTGAATCGAGTGACAGGCAGACAGACAGACGACATTTCTAGTGCTTAGGTAGCCCAAGAAAGACTATCGTCTTTAAAAGAACATCGGCTCATATACCCTAATACTTTAAAAAGAAGGCGTTAAACTTTGGAACAAGGCTAGGACGGCGGATATAGTGCTCACATTTTTTCCCTCTTTTGCTAAAGTGGAGAAATGTTCTTGCACAAGTGCTCTACGCATATTTCATGCTCAGAAACTATTTCACGAAGCATATCGCCTAGAGGCACTCCTGAAAATTTAGACTGGAGATCAATATTTTAAAACCAGCGAAGATTCGTCGCATGCTCTAAATAGCATTGTGAGGATGTATCTTCCTGGCTTGAGGTTCTATGCGGCGTCGAAGTGATAACGGCAGCTCTTCGTATTTAGACATAAGGGGAAGGCAGAAATCTTGTTCAACAAATACTGAGCAGCTCAGAAAGAAACTGTGGAGTTTGAAAGAAAAATCCGAAGTTCTTGCAAGAGATCAACAAACGATCATGCAAACGATCTCCTATATGATTTGTGTCTTAGGTTACTTGGTAGAAATGTACTCAAAGTAAATATAGCTACAACAATGGACATACCAGTTTCGGTAAATTCGAACTGCGCAACGAACAGACACGTAACTACAAATATCCCCGGACAGAGCCGTTTAAAACATACATAACTGACCTGATAACCAGTGTTCTACCCAACATTTCTTATAGATCCGCGAGGATTACAAAACCTGTTGTCGCAAAGTAATGGTGGCGTGAAAAACCATATGTGACATTTCACTTTAAAAAAATTATAAGGATATAACGTCGCGAACGAATTCATGAGCTGAGTACCGAGCGTGGTGGCTTAGCGGCCGGCTACGGTGTTCCGCTGCGCAGCATGAGGTCGAGGGATTAAAACGAGGCTGCGTTGGCCGCATTTCTATGCGGGGGAAATGCAAAAACGCCCGTGTTCCGTACATTGTGGTCACGTTAAAGATCCGCTGGTGGTGCAAATTAACCCGGAGTCTCGCTCCCCCCCCCCCCCCCCCCCACCTACGGCGTGCTGTATAATGAAATCCTGGTTTTGGCACGCGAATCTCTGGAATTCAATGCAATTCAAAATTAAGTAATTGGGACTTGACGGCTGTGTGAATAAACACGACTCTAAAATTTGCCAGAAACCTTCGGAGGATGAGAGCCAAACGAAGTGATGGCTTCGCGGTGAACCTGCTCCGATATCAGCGGGATATAAAATCAGGCGACTTGGCGTAGCTTCATAGTTGCAACAGCGCGTGTAGGCAGGCACGGAATAAAAATAAATAAGGGACACCACACAGCGCCGTGTGGTTTGCACTTCTTTTTTTTTACTCTGTCAGTATCTAGTCACGCTGTTGCAGCCATGCTGCTTCCTCATATATGCCACTGGGACGACTCATTGGTTAACGGTTAATCACAACAGCGCACTGAGGACAAAGATGAAGGAAGGCGTAGACGTGCAAAATACACGTGTCTTATTGGTTAACTCTATTTGTTACTATTGTGAGCCATGACGTTGCAGAACTGCCTCCAGGGGGTCAGCACGCGTTAAAAATTCAAAACTAAATCACGCTGTATATAGCGTGAGCTATCCTTCTATATATTACAAAAAAATCCGCTGTGACCCCTTTAAAAAAAGTTAGTAAGCCTAAAGGAAAAGGCGTGAAATTAGAAACGGCGCACAAACTAAACACGGGTGGTAAAACTGTCTTGAAGTTCTTACACCATCTAGCCATAACGTTATGGATTTAAACGGCATCTGCTGAGGCGTGGGTATTCTTGTTATTATATTTTTTATAATGAAGGACTACACGGTATTCGAACAAAGCCAAAAATAGAGCTTAGCAAGTTTCGAGAGCATCTGCTGGACCACAACTGCCAAAGTACAAAAAAAAACACAAAAAGAGAACGTTTAACATTCATCACGTCACACTAACGTACCACCACTGCGCTTTCAGCGAAAAATTAGAAAAAATAATTAAATGAAGCAACGTACTATTGATTTTCTTTTGAAATAATCAGCATATTACAGCGCAGTTAATCGCATTAACAGTTTGAAAGATTATTATATCACTCAAAACTCAATTATTGTGTCTCTTTAGTGTCCTTTTAAAACACTCGCGGGAACAGAATCGTGTTTCGACCTGCCAAGTCACCAGCTTTGATTACACTGCCCTGGTATTGACCCAGTTATGACTACACTTTATCCGGTATTTATCCAGTATTTTTGGTCAGAAGGCCACCAAGCTAAAAAGAGGGGATGCGTCAAAAAATTTGGCTTTATAACACAAAGAACGCAGTGGGCAATACACAAAACACTGGCGGAAATAGCATTGTGCACAAAGTATAGGTAGCTCTGCCGGTCTCTCTCGTAACAAAACACGAAGCATTACCTCCAAAAAGCGCCAATGAAGCATGATGAACCACTTCTGTTTTCAGGCCATGCCGCTGGCAGCTTGATGGAAGTCGGAATTGCCTAAGGTACAGTGGAGCGAGATGTCCGTTACGAGGCCTCAAGATAATACCGGTCTCGTATCTCAGCGTTATCTCACAGCCCTGCAGATAATGCAGGCTAGACAACAGCGCAATATTAGGGCGTACTTCGAAATCCAAAGCACCATGCCCTGGTGCAGCGTTTCGAAAGGAACGCTGAAAAGCACGAGTAAGCTAGTATGGCGTTATAGCTAATTCGATGCGCAAGAAAAACAAGAAGGTGCAGGATAGAGTTCTGACTTTACTCCCAACTGTTTTATGCAGGGCAGCTCACTAATTTATGCCAGGAAACTAGCAATACAGGCGAAGAGTTCAGAAGAAAAAACAAATTTCGGCAGAATGGATCTCATGATTATTATTAACATTAATGCGCTTAGCATTGAATCAATCTACCGACACGCCACTACCGTCATTTGTCAGGTCTGTACGAAGCAAAGCGCCACTCCCGTGTTTCAATTAGTTTCAAATATTATTTCACTTAACAATAATCCACTAAATACATTTTGTATTAATTACCTTACGGTACATGCCGCAATTACAAATTCCAGCCGGCGAGTTTGCAAGGTGAATCAAATGTCTTTTCATAATCTATGGAAGCCATATAGAGAGATTTATTGTACTCCGCAAATTTCTCGATTATCTGATTGACGACACAGATGTGATCCATCGTAGAATATCCCTTCCTGAAGCCAGCCTGTTCTCTTGACTGGCTAAAGTGAAGTGTTGCCCTTGTTCTATCTGAAATTATCTTGTTGAACATTTTATACAATACTGAAAGCAAGCTAATGGGCCTATAATTCCTCATTCTTTTAACGTCTCCCTTCTTATGGATTAGTATAATGTTCGCATTTTTTCAGTCCTCTGGTACACTTGAAGTCGTGAGGCACTGCGTATAAAGAGCCGCAAACTTTTCAAGTATGATATCTCCTCCATCTTTGATTAAACCGACTGTTATTCCAGCTTATCCCGCCGCTTTCCTTAGGTCATGCCGGCAAGGCCCTTCTAACTTCATCGCTAGTTATCGAAGGAGCCTCTGTATACTGAACTTGGCTGCTTGGAATGAAGGTAGCGTGGCTGCTCTGGGTACTGTAAAGGTCGGTATAGAATTCTTCTGCTGCGTTTACTATATCATCGAAACTGTTGTTGATATTACCCTGCTGATCTTGCAGTGCATACATCTTGCCTTGTCCTATACCAAGTTTTCTTCTCGCTGACTTCATGCTGCGTCCATATTTTACAGCTTCCTCAATCTTTTCCACGTTATAATTTCAAATATCCCTTACTTTCTTCTTGTTGATCAGTTTGGCAGTTCAGCGAATTCTTCAGATCTCTCGAGTTTGATACTTTCATGTTTTGTCGTTTCTCTATTCGATCCTTCGTTACTTGGGAGAGCATACTTACTGGTTGCCTTGATGCCTTACCTCACACTTCAACTGCTGCTTCTGAGATCAGCCCTAGTTACAGTTTCATTCATTACCTCTATGTTGTATTCATGTGCCTGTTCTAAAGCTGCATATTTGTTTGCGAGCACCAGCCTGAATTGGTCTGCTTTTACCCTTACTGTGTCTAAGTTGGCCTGTTTCTTCTTGTATAATTTTATTCTTTCTCTCTTCAAATTCAGAGAAATCGTAGACCTCACTAGCCTATGGTCACTGCACTTTACCCTACCTAACACTTCTAGATCCTGCACAATGCTAGGATCGGCAGAAAGTATGAAATCTATTTCATTCCTTGTTTCTTCATTAGGGCTTTTCCAGGTCCACTTCTTGTTGCTGCGCTTCCTGAAGAAAGTATTCATTATTCGAAGCCTACTCCTTTCCGCGAATTCCTCCAACATCTCTCCTCTAGTGTTCCTAGAATCGATGCCGTAGTGGCCAATTGCTTGCTCACCAGCTTGCTTTTTCCCCACTTTTGCATTGGAGTCGCGCATGACTACAGTATACTGAGTTTGCATCTTTCTCGTTGCTAACGCAATATCTTCATAAAACTGTTCTATTTCTTCATCATGGTGACTGGAGGTTGGGGCGTAGGCTTGTACTATCTTCATTTTCTACCTGCTATTCAGCTTTATTACGACGACTGATACCATCTCGTTAATGCTGTAAAATTTACCAATGTCGGCCGCTATGTCCCTATGGACTAGAAGTCCTTCTCCAAATTCTGTCTTATCTGAAAGACCTCTGTAGCAGAGGATGGGGCCGTTAGTCAGCATTGTATAAGCCTCACCAGGTCTTCTAACTTCCCCAAGGCCAATAATATCGCAGGCAATGCCTGATAATTCCTTACACATCCCCCCTAAGCTTCCCTCACATGAGAGCGTTCATGTGTTGAACGTGGCCAGGTTTAGTTTCCTGGCAAGGGAGCTAAATTGCTTGGCTGCTAATCACAGTATCATCAACATTTATTATCAGGTGGGTTCGGCCGCAATTTTATTCGTCGCCTTTGCGATACCCGGCCCTTCACATACATACATACATACATACATACATACATACATACATACATACATACATACATACATACATACATACATACATACATACATACATACATACATACATACATACATACATACATACATACTACATACATACATACTGCATTATTTGGTAGTTCTCGTATAATTGACAAGCGATGCCGAGCATCCCAACGCATCACCGTTGCCATCTCGGCTAAAAGTTTCCTCTATAAAGTTTAGCTACCTAAGCTTCTTAAGTCAAATCCTCGCCAATTCTGGTCTTCTATCTCGCCAGCTTTTCTTCTTGCACATCTGCCAAAATCGACAACAGTGTTTAATAATGATCCATTGAAGATTTCAGAAGCGTTAAATAGATACGTTCAGCCTGTCTTCGCTTCGGATGATTCTAGTGTTCCAACATTTCCAAATAAAAGTCCGCATGTAATTTATGAGGTAATCATTAGCTTAGGAGGTGTTTTGAACGTGCACGAGCTGAGTTTAGATACCAAGAAACCTACCGGGCCTGATGGATGGATGGATGGATGGATGGATGGATGTAAAACCTTAATGCAAGTCCTGAGGTACGCGACTCAGCGCGCAACGGTTTGCTCCCACGTTGAGACAGTCGGGCCATGCCCGACCGCCGCATCGTGGGCCCTCTGGACAGCCCATAATTGCACCCCGGCATCGGGGCTCTTGATAGCGGAGTGTCACTTGTCCTCATTGATTTGTTGCGTGCCTCACAACGAGGGGCAACGCCAGAGCATATGGTCTAGGCTAGCGAAGTCATTGCAGTGCCTGCAAGAACTACTGGCATAAGTGTCGGGATAGAGCTTGTGTAATAAAGCCGGGCTGGGATACGAGCCTGATGGATTTCGGAATTATCAGGTACCGGTTAGCGCTATGCACATCGAGGTTTGTTACATTTCAGAAGTCCCTGAATGGTGATTTTCATGAAAAGATCAAGTACACAAAGCAGGTGACAGACAGCTTTAGTCAAACTATAGGCTATTTCTTTAACACCAACCTCTCGTACGATTGTAAAAATACTGAAAGTTGGGCGAGTTGGTAGCTATTCATCTTGAAACTGCAGGGCGCACACAAGGAACGAGGTAAGATATTTGAGCACTTTGTCTATAAGCACATAGTGTCATTCCTGGAAAATTCTAACCTCTTTACCAATTTTTATTACCACTTCAGGCGCGGTTTTAGTACCGCGACCCAACTCGCGTAATTTGCCCATGATCTTCAGCATTGTAGGACGACGTGACGGAGGCTGATGAGCCGCGCCGTCGTTCCCTACTCAGAAGGGCGAAGGCGGCGAGCCAAGCGGCGGCTGCGACAACCAGCGTGGCTAGTTTTCAGAACGACACTGCGCGTGCCGAGCTTGCGCTTCGAGCACGCGCTGCGCTTCTTTATTTTATTGCGATAGCAATTATATGGACACTCAAAAGCAGATTTCTGCCGTCGGCGTCGCCGTCGCCGTCGCCGTGAGGTTCCGTATGACGTCATTTGGAGATGAAATCGTCGCCGAACGCTGTATGTGCGAGTGAAAGGGCGCGAGGGGCGCGTCCTTCACGGGGAGTGAACGCACGGCGGAGAACAAACGCGCGTTCTGCGCCGCGCTCGCTTAAGGGCTGCAGAAGTAGGCGTCTCTTTTCTCCTTTACAATCACCATATATGTAGAGCAAACGCGCCTTCTTCAGACGCGCGAGAGGCCGTGGGGGAGGGGGAGGGAAGGGAGGCGACGTTTAGCTGCGGCACCAAGTGCCTATTTATATCAGAGGCTCCAGCAACAGTCACCAACGCCGCACGCATTTTGAGCTAACGCGGGCAAAACGCCGATGGCGTCGACAACAGTTCTGCGTGTTGTTGCTACCAAAGCCGCTCACCTTACTTCGTATGACATTGCTGTGTTGCTATCGCATTCATTGCTTCGCCCTTAGGGCGAAACTGTGACATTTTTTTTCTTCTCTTTGCAGCGGCGATCATAGCGCTCCGCGCTGCGGCGTTGGTGGGCGCTACAGCTTGATATCGGCCTAGGTTATCACATTGACGCTATTGTTGTTCACTTTAGAAATCTTTTTGACAGTGTACTACACTCTAAATTGCTTTTGAAACGCCATAACATTTTAAATGGCATTGAGTTCGTGTGCTCGATTTCCAGTTTTCTATTTTTTCTATGATTCTGCGGAATCATTTGTAGTTGACGTCACCTCAGGGGTCCTGCAGGTACCTCTACTTGGTACGCTTTTACTCGTATTGTTAATTGATGACCTCCGAAAACATGCTACTTCAAAGATACGTCTCTACTCAAACGATTGTGTTAGGTACAGCCCCGTTGGCTCTCTTGCTGATCATCAGCGCCTAGTGGATGACTTTGCTGCATTTTGTAAATGGTCTGCTACGTGAAAAATGAACCTCAATTTTAACAAAACTGTCATAATGACTTTTACTAACAGGTAGATTGCCTTACTTTTTATTGCAATTGTGTGCAACTAACAACACTTTCACCCAAGAAATATTTAGGAGTTATTTTTACGTCCACATTGTCTTGGTCTACACATATATATTACATCTGTTGTAAAGCTTTTTTTAAAAAAAACATGGTTATCTCCGCCGCACCTGGTGTGGTGCCCCGAGGGGCACTAAACCAGTGGCATACAAAGCGTCTTGGGCTGCTTAACACGGGATCGCGGGATCAAATCCCGGCCACGGCGGCCGCATTTCGAAAGGGGCGAAATGCGAAAACACCCGTGTACTTAGATTTAGGTGCTCGTTAAAGAACCCGAGGTGGTCGAAATTTTCCGGAATTCCCCACTACGGCGTGCCTCATAATCAGATTATGGTTTCGCAACGTAAAACCCCGTAAGTTTTGGCATACAAAGCATTGATTTGTTCAATATTCTAATATGCATCCTCCGTTTGGAACCGGTATAAACAGCGCGAAATTAATTTGATTGAGTTAGTTCAGCGGAAAGCTGTTCGTTTTATTTACCGTCGCTTTGACCGAGATGTTTCATCAACAGCTGCGCTTTGGAAATTAAACCTCCAGCTTCTTTCAGGACGACAGCACATCGAATCTTTGAATATTCTCTACTCGTTGAAGAACTCCCTTTGGCGCCTTTTAAATCCCTCCCTTTTCATGCCAGCTCGCCGGATAAAAATAGAAGTTACCAGGCCTCAAAGATCAGGATATTCTATCGACATATTAAAACCTACAAAAAGAGCTTTTCCCCCCGCTTGATTGAACA
The DNA here is from genome assembly GCF_013339745.2 of Dermacentor silvarum. Lineage (NCBI taxonomy): Eukaryota > Metazoa > Arthropoda > Arachnida > Ixodida > Ixodidae > Dermacentor > Dermacentor silvarum. The sequence continues at coordinate 111,533,054 of NC_051161.1, forward strand.
TTAGAATGTGTTGCCTGCTGAAGTCTCATTATAACCTGTCTCTCAGTTTCTAGATGCCATAGCTCATGCATACTTCTTTTTTTACATTTTTGTTGCGTATTTGTGTTCCTGCCTGTACACACCTCAGTCCTTTTAGGTGCAAAGCATCTTATGCGCACGGGCTGTCGGCGTCTCCTGTCGTCGTTGTGGTCACGGTAAGCAAGCGGCACGCGATCGGCACGAATACGTGCCGAGCATCCCGCGTTTGTCGTCGTCGTCGTCTTCCACAGCTGGCTGCGTTGCCGCTCATCATTCCAGCGTATAGAATTTCACTTGTCTTCTGTCGTCGTTATGGAGAGACAGCGTTTACGGGGTTATGAGTCATTGATTAAGACAGTATGAGCCCATTAGCGGTGCATCACTGCATGCTTCGCACCTCCCCAGGTTTCACGTTAGTGGAGCTGCATTTTACTCGATGGGTCATTTGACACTTGCGCATAAAATTTGTTTCAACGCTCAAACCGAGCCTACGACTTAACTGGTGCTAACTGTAATAACTAATAAAAACTAAAACAGTAAGAAAGGAGTCCATAATGGATAAATTTTTTGTACCCCCACTCCTGCTATAGCCATCACGGGCTGCAGTCTGTATGCATATATAAAAAATAAATAAATAAATAAATAAATAAATAAATAAATAATTAAATAAATAAATAAATAAATAAATAAATAAATACCGAGAAAGAACAGACAAGAACAGTGCTCCTTCTGTCTGTGTTGCTTTGTGTATACAATGTACATGTGTCAATTCAAGCCCTCTTTAAAAGATACGTTGCCCCAATAAACGAACCACAAATACTTCTGCACAGTTTAGATCCGTTAAATATTCTTTCAAAACTCTATATTCATTCACATGGTCTCAAAAGTTTGATCATGATAGCCTGTAACCAGACCATGACCTCATCATGGTACTCATTTCACTAATTCATTTTACTTAGTGGAACCTAGATGAACCGAGATTAAGCGTTTTGATATGAATGCCTTAACATACAAGGCGTTGCTTCGAAGGTACACTATACCACCAACCGAAATTGAGCTCTTCGATGCACTTTCCTATGGTCAAACTGAAGCTTTAGGACTGCCAAACACTAACTGCGTTTAATTTCCAGTGACCAGACTGCCAAATGTTGTTCTAGTTTTTTAGACGACAAAACTGGTAAATTTTTACTCGTAATAAGAAACATTTCTATTCCGGCAGTTTTACCCGTTTGAAATTTCTTTTCTGCTGTTGTTTACAAACTTTGTTCAGTCATTGACATTTAATTTCTTAATCTAGAATAGGTTTCAACAAAATAAGGCCTACAGGAAAAATGTGTTGCCTCGCATTTCATTACAAAGAACAGCTCTATTGGCGGAGTGAAACAACCTTCTGAATGCATGTAAGAGCAACACTTAAAAATAAACGAAAACAAAGGCGGCTCCATATGTACGAGGCCCGCATCCAACCCGAGGAGCCATTTTGTAGATTTCCAATGGCATGATTATTATTGCAATAGGACATATTACGATGAAACACCAAAGGGGTCTTGGTTCTCATTTGTACAGTGGCATCTTGCCGTATTTCACCTTCACTGACATTTATTGAAATTGCACGAAAACGTTGTAAATCACTTATAATTTTGTATAATTCCTTCTACAAAGGGGAGCCTGTCATCTGGTGTGTTTATTATATATTTTTCTATATTTCTCATACCCTTGATGTCATGCTTATACTCTCAAACTTTATGTCAATGGCACTAAAAGCAGCTATCTTGACATAACGTTTCTCTGCGCTCTAATAGGAATACTTGCATATGCCTTATATTGTTGATCAACTTAAGGACCAAGCTGTTGCCGTGGTAGCGGGTTGTTCTCAGAGTAGGAAATTCATTACGAGTGCTCCTCTACTTCATCGTGAGCTTGTAGGCATAGAAGGATACAGATATATGCACATATACACATAAACAAACACACACCTAAATAAGTTATGAATGAGAAGAAAGGACACCGAGGGACCCAATTATCATTACTCAAATTATAAAAAGCCAACGAACAATGAGATGAAGAACAGCATAAGGAAAATTATTGGTTGTTCTTAACGGAAATAAATAAACGATAAATAAATGGAAATGAAAGTGGATGAAAAAAGCAACCGGCTGCAGGCGGGATACGAACGCACGTCTTCGCATTACGCATGGAATGCTCTTACCGATTGAGCTACCGCGGCGCCGTTTTCCTATCAAATTTTGAGTGTATTTATGTCTGTGTACTAGAGCTGATCCTGGGAGTGTTAGTCAGCGGCACCACTCACGGCCAGCGTTAGTTCTAGTCTCTCCTCCCGGCGTTAAAGGGTTAACCTCAGATAAACTTACGCTAACGTAAATTACGGAAGAAATTATGAACGAAATCTCACAAGGTGTTCCTGATACATACGTCCATTGGCTGTGCTTGGCACCTGATGTGTTTGGCCCAGTTGGACGCAATTTTCAGTGGTCGGACTTTCGGCTGAGTGAACACATGTTATATTCAGTTGAAATATACATATTTCACATGCTAGAGACGGTGAAGAACCACAAAATAACAAGAGCGTAAGTCACAAACTTAACGCGTTATTGGGCGACCTTGTGCCAAGATATACAAGCGATACGTACCGAACAACGATATTGTCGAGCACAATTGTCCGTCATCGAAGTGCTATCTCCGGGATAAGAGCAACTGCTATTTAAAAATGACTCAATGATATTCATCGATACCTATTCCAGCGAAATCACCCTTGCTCGCGTTGGTTCGACAATCTACTCCACTGTTTGCTTCAATCGTGCAATACTCTTAGGCAGCGTTCTTTCGCTATAAAATAGGCGACAGCATTCCGGAAAGTTCTGATACATGTAGGCACGTCTTGAGCCGAGCGTTATCTTTGCAAAAGTTGTTAGCCAGTGAAAAGCTGTCACTAGAAAAAAAAAAGCAATGAACGCTTGTTAATATATCCCACCGCTGTGTGTGCCGGCAGGAGTTGTGGCTTAAATACATGCTGTTGTGTTATTTCATCATGCGAGAGAAACGGCACGGCAACCACTGAACTCATCTTCGTTAGTAATTAACAGAGAAGCTAATCATGAGGAGGAAATGTACTCCAATTATTTTTCTCTGCGCACTTCGTAAGTGATCAAGAGACGCGCTGCCTACTTTATCGCCAGGACCAGCCTTTGTAAGCGCTGGAGGATAAGAAATGCATGAAAACAAGCGAAAGGAGTCGCGACGTTTTCTAAGCCCATTTGTCGAACTATCCACAAAAGGCATTGACATTCAGCGTGGGCATTTAATGTGATCTCTCCTTCTTTTTGTTTTTATACTACATACGCATAAACAGTCGTGCATCACTGAGCAAATGCCTCGCTCAACGGACATTTCGCAGAGCGAACCGGGCGCTATCCCTATTTTCACCTGTGCACCGTATCTCCGGGTGCTGAAGTGGACATCATAGGCGCTGTTCTTTCGCGTCAGTTTGACTTTAGGAGAGCATTCGAATGGCTATTCATTTTCACTTGACGCCACGGATGCATTGTCTCACAGCAGTATCACCTGAACATGGCGGCCATGGTGACGTCAGTGCACGTGTACGTCGTTTTGCTTTTTAACTCTAACCAGTTTTCACCAGGTTATCACAGTTATCGATTTATCGCTCGGAGCAAGACAGGATTGTCGTGCTGTCATATTTCTTGTTTAAGCCTTATCTTAGGGTGCTAGTACCCTGAGAAGTACCCTGAGATAGTGGTCAAAATGATGTAAGTGCACATCATCTATTTCTTTACGCAGATATTACAGGAACTTGTTTAATGAAAATATCTTAGCTCAGTTGGAGATAATGCTAAGAACGAGCTTCAAGCTGCCTAATTCTTTAGCAACCCAAGGCTAATATTTAAACAGGTAATTACGCCAACTCCGTTTATTACGAACATCGCGGCGCAATTTACTCCTTATCTAGAAGCTACCAATCTGGACACTCGAAAAGTACCAATAACACCCACATTATTTATACTGCTATATATTTAAAAATTGATGCAGCTGAATAAAACACCCGTTATAGATCCAGTGATAAGGAAAGTGCTTTCGCGAGGGATTTCTCACCTCCATTTTACGTCGGTATTATGATCTTTGCACTGTAACGACTAATGCACAAGCCATTATTATCTTACTCGAGTCCTATAACTCACCATTCTCTTGGGTAACTTCTACAAGGGCGTAGGGTGGTTGGGGAATAAAGGGACCAGATTGGTGAGATCGTGAAGAACGGCCTTTATACATTGCTGTCTAAACGACTTACAATGTGACACTTAACCATGGTAAGCGTAGATAAAAAAGCTTAGGCCGCGAACCACCGAGCATTGTGTGAAAAATACGGAATGATTTAAAAGAGAGTCAACGTTAAGATTTTGGCAATAGGATACTGATTACAAGGTGTAGTACAGGTGAGGAGGTACGGGATATGAGAGATATAATAGAAGGCAGGCAACATGCAAATACGCTTTGTTGTTTTACGTTGTTCCCATATGCAGGCTCATAAGACGAAGAACAAACGTTCCTAAAAATCTGATCCCAACAGTCAAGTGTCTGTAAAAGAAACTGAAAAAAACAGAGCAAGTCGCATAAAATACATACGTTTCCACTATTATCATCATAGAGCTAAAACAGACGAAGACAATACACTGAGCGGGAAAGAAGGAAGCAAGAAAATAAGTTATTGAAGAAACAAGAATGCAACAACCAAAGCCTCCACCTTCCTCCCCCCCCCCCCCAAAAAAAAAAAAATATAACAAAAAAGAAAACAAAGAAATGCAACAAAACTGCAAACAATGCGCCCAGAAGTTTGCAAGGGGTTAAAGGAAATGAAGTGAACGTAACAAAAACCCAAAGCGGCGATGGAGGCATGGATGAGTGAACAAAGTTGATGAGAGAGAAACAGTCTAAGAGGGAATTGTGACGCGCCCGCAGAACATCCCGCGCTACAACGCTCTTCTACTTCCACGCTATTGCACCACTGACGCTTCATCGATTTCTCGAGAAACATGCCGCAACGTCATACCGAATGAAGAGCAACAGCTACACGCCTATTCGAAGGCAACAGCAACCTATACAAGGCCTTCCAGCGCCAAATGTACTCCGAGTGAGTATTGTCTTTTCCGGCTCCCTTTTTCCCCAGAGGACACATCGTACGCCTCTCTGCATGCCTTACCCTATTCGCACACACATTACTTCCGGTTGTCCTCCTCACGCAGACGGGTCTCCGTGCGATGGCGTGAAGAATAACGTAATGTACGAAAGAGGAGGGCTGTCAATGACGAAAGCGTGCAGCGTGGCCTAAACAAACTCTTATGGTCTCACCAAAGCGACATTGTGGATGATACGAAGACAGCTTGTAGCCTGCCACATTTACGAACACGACGCAGCACTTCTATTTCTGCGCCCGTCGAGCGTGATTACTGCAGAGAGCGTTGGTTTGTCCAAGGGCGATGAAAACAGCGCGCTAGAGGCAAGAATTAAATTATTGTTCCGCCACACCGTCGGTTTGTTGGCACCTCAGTGGCTCTTGAATAAGAGCAAATCAGAACAGGTGTACCGCTGATTATTTGGCACGGAGGTCGTAAATTGCAATAAACAAGCCGAGAATTATAACTACCCTACAAAATTGTCTTATACCTTATGTCACTGCGCAGTCGTTGAGATTTATGGCGCAAGAAATAAAGGGGCACTGAAACACTTTTCTAACTAAGCATGAAATGAAATCACTATTAAATTACATCGCCTCACAAATATTCGGCCGCTAAAATGTTTCGAATCCTTCAACCCCACGGGAAGTTAGGAGCCGTGATTGGACCGACAAGCGGTTTTCTCTCATCTTTCATTTCCACTAGAGCGCTTAAAGACACACAGAGGAGACGGCAAATGCGAGCAAAGGATGAATGCCCCCCTGACCTCGCGGAAAGGTTTGACGTCTCGCCGGTGAGATGGCTTGTGGCGGCACCCCGCGGCGGCCACGGTATCAACGTTACGCTTTCTTCTCGGAAGCCACACGCAGCGAACGCAGCAACCTGCAACCCACAGAGAAAATGTGAAATAGTTTTTCTGTCTTTTGCAGATCGAAATGGCGAGTTGTTCCACTTACATTTTCACAAAATGTCATTTTATTCATTGATACATATAATTAACATGAACACCGATGAATTGTGTAACACACTTTCGGAATGACTATCTCGAAAGTCGTGCCATCAGGAAAATTTGCCCCATGTAGATACACCTTGCAACCTCGCATCCTGCAATTCGTTACTTGCAATGTGTGCCGTAAAGTAAATAAAAGAAATGTCTATCAGTGAATTTAAGCTAATTTGTCGATCAAACATTTCAATTTCTCGTTTATGTTCACCTGCTTGAGTAATCCATCCCAAGGTCTACAATCATGTTATACGCGACAGCAGAAGTCACGCGAGTCTCTCTCTCTCTCTCTCTATATATATATATATATATATATATATATATATACATACAGCAAAATACCACTTGAACGAACGTCAGTTCGACGTAACTATTCAGTTGTAGCGAACTTATTTTTAAATCCCCTGCCGACGCGCCATTAGAACCAATGCTAACGCAAGCATGTCAGTTGAACGAAATATAGTGCAGAGCGCATTTCAGTTCTACGCACATATTTTGTGACACCATCTAGTGCTTCCCACGTCATAATGATCACAAGTACAACCGCACTTTCGGTAGCATAGCTTTAACGTGGCCTTCGCGATAAGTTCGCGAGCAGCGTGCCCCCGGCGCCCATCGCGGATACCATTATTTTACGCTGATAACGGCGCTTCACTGTCGCTTTAAGGAATTGTCCAAAAGACTGGGTACAGACAGCGCTTTGCCTTCTGAGGATCATATCACCTTTGACTCTCGCGTTGAGACATGCGCCACTCTGTCTACAGATGAGATTGTAGAGAGCGTCCTACCTCAGGAAGAACAGGAGGAGTAGGAAGAAGTAACCCTTGTAGAGGAAGCACGAAGAACTTAAGCTAAAGAAGCAGTGATGTACTCGGAAAAAGTGAAGTCCTTCCCCGCCCAGCAGAGTGTTGTTCCGGAGAAGGTTTATGAGAGCTTGGACACAGTGACTCAATTATTGACCACTGCAGTCCTAAGTGCACAAGTGCAGCAAAAGATAGCTGCATTCTTCTGAAACGTGCTAAAAAAGCAGAAATTTACATTCAAATGAGCAACAGTTGCAAATAAAAGGGCTCAAATTTCATTTCAACAACTGATGTTTTCTTTAGCTCTGATAACAAGTTGCATAGCTATTTCACTTCAGCGAACTTTCCCTTTAACGAACTTTTTCCTGGGATCCCTTGAAGTTGTTCAAGTGAAGTTTCACTGTACGATATGCGCATGTGTCTGAATGACCAGGAGGAGGAGGAGGAGGCCCAGACTAACGCTCTGATTCTACACTATACAATAGGATGTGAATAGATGAAAACTATGAAACGGGAGGGACAGATGCAATAAAAAACTTCATTTCGAAGTAAGCTTTCAGTATGCGCTAGGGCATCCAATGTATTGCATGATTATGAGTATTGACTCCATCCCCATATTTGCAGTGACCTATTGCTGCTATAAGTAACGAATCAGAGCGTTAGTCTGGGTCGTTGAAAAGAAAAGTGTACAATCATTGCATTCTACCAGTGCTAACGTATGGGGCAGAAACTTGGAGGTTAACAAAGAAGCTCGAGAACAAGTTAAGGACCGCACAAAGAGCAATAGAACGAAATATCTTAGGACTAACGTTAAGAGACATGAAGAGAGCGGTGTGGATCAGAGAACAAACGGGGATAGCGGATATTCTAGTTGACATTAAGCGGAAGAAATGGAGCTGGGCAGGTCATGTATGCGTAGGATGGATAACCGATGGACCGTTAGGGTTACAGAATGGATACCAAGAGAAGGGAAGCGCAGTCCAGGTCAGGCAGAAAACCAGATGGGGTGATGAAGTTAGGAAATTTGCAGGCGCAAGTTGGAATACGCTAGCGCAAAACAGGGGTAATTGGAGATCGCAGGAAGAGGCCTTCGTCCTGCAGTGGACATAAAATATAGGCTGATGATTATGATGGTTGCTGGTAAAGCAACGTATAAGTTACAACCTTTTCAGAAAGACCGAGCATGTTCAATAATACGCAACCATCGGTTCCCGACATATATTACCCTCTGGCCACGTTCGGGATAAAGCTCAAGAACAAGGGTCGCGTGCAATGATAGAAGGGAATCGCTAAGTATGCTCTTACGGAAGCATAGATAGGAGTAAAAGTCCCATCGCACCATAGTGCTTTACGGGGCAGTTGGGACCATTCATTAGCCAGGATTCTAGGTTCCCGAAGTGTCATAATTTCCAGTCTCATCCATTCTCATTTCACGGCTCCCCAACCGAGGTCTGTCCCCCAGGGAAAAGGTCAGCGGCACATGGAAGCCCGCTGGTGATTTCAATTCGTGCTTCCTTGACATTTTATACTTTCCCCATATGGAGATTCTACGATTGGGATTCGGTGACACCTAATGTAGGGTGTTCGATCACGTAGAAAAGCTTTTTGTACAATGCATTGAAGAGTTCTTCCAACATCTTCATTTTTTTCTTTTTATGTCAGCGTTCAACTCACATGCTTCCACGCTCAGACAAGTCTTTACTGAACGGACACTAGTTTGTCCGCGCACACGTGCCAGTGTTATAAGTTATTTGCATAAAATCGCAGCATTCGTTGGTTGCAATTGCAGGTCGTTACTGGTGGAATGCAAAAAAAAATGAAAGCGCAGCGACTCAAAGTTGTAGCAGCCCCGGCCAGCATCATACTAGCCGGCCTCTCTCTCTTTCTCTTCTTTTTTCCTCTATATATTCTCCACCTTTTTATCACCGTCGCGGAGGGAAGAGCAGTCACACTTATTTAATATAACATTTTGTGTGTCAAAAGTAGTTACTATTTGCGTCGCATCTCATGGTGAAGCCCGACGCCACATTATTACCGTTTACTTTGGCAACTATGCGCCACCTGAGTGCATACATCGCATCGCCTACAAACATAGTATGAGCTCTTTCGTTTTCTCTGCATATGCATAAAGCTGCTTGTTCGCGCATTTATCTCTACCTAATCCTGCATGCCAGACTACTTCGGCACGTAGTTTAACCATAATGGACTTTCTGAACACGTGATTGCTCATCGTATATGTCTTCAGTTCAATTTCTGTTATATGAAGCGAATTAGCCATTGCCATTGTAAAGCGACTAAATACCGTTGTTCTCTTTTTTATCTCAATAAAAAAGACGGCTATAAAAACCCTCAACAGCAGCTGATTGATTAGTTCTTCATGTAGTAAGTCATTTACCTTCATTTCCATGCATTGCTGAGCTTGTTTCCTATGACATTTGCTTTTCCATTACTGCGCATGCTTGGAGTAGGCTATGTAGCCCACCATATGGTAGCATCAGTGGCCGCACAAGAAACGACGAAAAAAAATTGGAAATGCAAGTGCAGTCTGAAATACCCCTCTTGAATCTCATACCAGACCTACTCATGTGAAAAAATGCGCGCGCAGTCGGATGGCGCCACGGCTAAAAGTCCGGCGTGGTTGCATAAAAATTACTTATTCAAACTGCTTCACAAAAGTTCGTAAACACAATACATGTACTTTTCATGTTCCGTAAGGCAGCGGGCCCAATGCCACTCCGACAGCGAGTCTCTTTCCCCAAATTGAGTTTCTGTACTGTTAGTTTAAGCAGTTATTGTACAAGCATTCTAGCGTCATCAGATTTCAATTGACGGTCACATGCACGTCTCCCGTCACACTAGAAAAACGCAATATTAGTGCCCATTCCTAAGTCGGGCCCTCGCTGGGAACTGTGTAGCTACCTGCCAATATTCCCCACTTGTGTGACTGTACAAGATTCTTGAACATATCTTATGTACCAGTATTGTGCAGCACATAAATCAGTTTTCCCTGTTCACTACACGACACCACTGCGTTCGCGATGGCTTATCCTGTACTACGCAACTAACCAAATTTGCGTACGATATGGCACATGCACTAGGCAATAGAAATGCGGTAGCTTGCATATATCCTTAGGTTTCAAGAAAGCATTCAATACTTTGACGCATGCCTGAGTTCTTCAAAAATTACTGCATTTAATAATAATCCTCAGGTGATTTCATAATTTGCTCATCACTTAACGTCACGTCACCAGTTAGTTGTTAAGGGTGAACACCCAATTCAATAGAAGTACCTTCAGGCATTCCCCAAGGCTCTGTTTTTGGAGAGTTGTTTTTGATATACAATAAGATAACTGAAGGTACCGAGTCAGAAAGTAGGTTTTTGGAGATGGCTCCCTAGGCACAAGGAAATCACTAATGTTGAGCACAAAATTGGTAACGATAGGCTTATTGCCAATATCATCGACATTCGCATGCGATTCCGCATGTAAACCTGAAGAAAACAGTCTTCCTGCAGATCACTAAATAAATATTGGCTCTGGCTTAACTCAGTCATGCCTGGGTGTGCGTAGCGAGAGGTGCGGTTAATGTTATTGTTTAGCTTGGTGTTTCATTCCATCGTTGATCTGCGGCCCTGGCACGAGATACCGACCTAGACCACGAACCCTCCTCATCTGAATGCACTCGCCTGGCCACTTCGTAGTTACGACGCTTCTCGAGGCGTGTGGCTCGTTCTTCCTCCGTCTCCTCGGCTCGCTGCCTCCTCTTGGATTCGTTCCGACGACGAAGCCTGGCTTCTTTCAGTCTCTCCGACTCACTTTCCATATCTGCCGACGAATCCCACTGAACCGCCCCTTCTACATATAAGATGCAACGCCGGCAACGCCAATGCAACGCCAGTGCTTGCTAGACAACCGATTAGCTCGCGGTTTCACCGGCTCCTCTTCTGGCGTCATGCTAGATGGCGCGGTGAGCGGCACTGCCAGCTGTGCCGGTAAAGCAATGGCTCATAACCCCGTAAACGCGGCCTCTGAATTACGACGACAGAAGTGAAATTCTACGCTGGAAGGATGAGCGGCAACGCAGCCAGCTGTGGAATACGACGACGAACGCGGGAGTAGTGGCACGAGCGCGTGCCGAGCGCGAGCACGAGCCGCTTGCTTTGGAAGACGACGACGAACGCAGGAGCAGTGGCACCAGCGCGTGCCAAGCGCGAGCACGAGCCGCTTGCTTACCGTGACTACGTCGACCACGAGGTCAGGAGACGCCGACAGCCCGGGCGCACAAGGTGCTTCGCCCCTAAAAAAAAAATCATAGCATATCCACGGGGTGAATGATGATGAGTGGACGAAGCTCCGGAGGGAATCATCGGATCTCCCGCTTAAGGGGACGCTAGCACAAACGCGTTAGAAACGTGCAGTACTCTCTAGTAAGGGGGAGCGGCCACAGCGTCTTACGCAGCCATTTTTTACACATGCCGGAACGTGCACCGCGTTTGCCGACGCCATCACATGACTGCTGAGAGAGTATACCCCCCGTATTCATAAATGCTCCTCGACTTGAACTTGACTTGCCACCGCTTTGGGCAGCGCGTTCGAAACGCGTTGAAGGTAAGGCGGAGAGGCCACAGCGTCTTACACCAGCTTCTTACACGGGCCGTAACGCGCTAGCACAAACGCGTTAGAAACGCGCTAGAAACGCGGCCTTTCGTTAATGTTGGGTATTTATTTCCATCGTGGTGCGTGTGTCCATGTCCGCTTCGTGGCGTAGTGGGCTAACGCCGCGCGCTCGGAAGCGAGGGGTGCCTGGTTCGATTCCGCGCTACGGACACAACATCGGAATTTTTTTTCCTCATTTTTCGCAGACTGGTTACACACTACTACTACGACGACGACGACGGGGACGAACGGGTGCCGCTATAAGGAGCTTCGCCCCTAAAATCATCCTTAGGTGATATCCTGGCATTAGCATCCGAAGGGGCCTACGCTATCGAGACACAGCAGCACCGGCTCGAGAACGTCTTGTGGGAGCGTTAAAAACAGGAAGCAAAAATTGAACTCCCTGGGTCGCCTGTCTGAGCGCGCGCTTGCGTGAGGCTGTTGCATGGCAAGATCTCGCGCGTTCTGCTGTTTTCCCGTCAAATTTCGGTTCCCTAAATTGCGCCACTTGTTACAACTTGTCTAACCCACAAAGTAACCATTTAAATCTAATCGGTTACTCAAAAATGTAATTGAAAAAGAGCGAGCGTTGACGAGTAAAAAATGTATTGATAAATTACAATATTATCATAAAATGTGATAGACTACAAGCAATAATTACAGGACATTTGTTACCTGCAAATGAGGATGTCACGCAGTTCATGTTTTTTTATCTATTTCATGCTTAGCTTTGCGGTGTTGAACTGATGCTAGTTGCTTTATGTAAAACTGTGATTAGATTTAGGCAGGCTTTCAACGCGCCTTGTTTATAAGCGGCCTAAATTACATTGCGTTCTAAAGGAACGATTGCAGGCAAGTGATTTTTTAACAGCTTTGATCGTGTCGTCCAAGAGCTTTTTTGATATTGTGGTTGCTTACAAAATGTGTTTGAAAAGAAGCAGCTTAAGGCGAGAATTGCTATTAGCTGCTGTATATATTATTTCTGTTAAATTTTAACTGAAATATTCGCATCATGTCTCTGAAGTCATCACGCCTTGAGGCTGTCTGAGTAGACTTACCACGCAGAGTGCTCTTTTGCGTGCGCATTTTGTACTCAATTGAATTCTTTCAGTTCTTATTTCAACCCAGCCTTGCCGCCGGCCGCGCCCATCTACAGTGCCCGACAGCGTAACCTTCAAGTATACATCATGTCGCTTCTTTCGTTCGTGCCATTCGAAAAAGTTTACTCATAATTTGCTAAAACTTTACCTCTGCACTTTAGGCAGTAAGAAGTGAATACGTGGGGTGCATGTCTATGCTGTGGAACACAAATGCAGTGGCAGAGAATAAGATTAGAAATCACACTAAAATTTCAACGATGAAGGGAGACAAAATAACATTCGGAATATATTTTCAGGCATAAACAAGGACAACGGTAGAAGGGTAAAAGAAACGAATGAAGAAAATATGAGACAGTAATACATATATTACAAGGAAACATCTGCGAAAGAAAGAAAATATGGAGCATATGAAAAGTAAGAAAAATACAAAGGAACGCGAAAAATCAGTCGGAAAGTGTGACATATGATGAAAGCAAGCGGAACGCATATAAGTGTGGCCTCCTCGTTCCGCGACGTTGCGCAACTGAGCCTTCATCAACTTTTGGTAACACCCCACGCCGTCTTGCCAAATAAGAAAGTACATGCGACAGCTACCCGACGGACATGGAAAAGCTACGCATCCTGGCGCTTAAGATGTCCTCTGGGGCGTTCCATTGCTTTTTTTTTTGCGTGTGTGTGAATGCCTCACTGCTCACTCCGCGTTGATTATATCGTTCGTGCATTACTTCCGGATTTTGCACACGTGTTCCCATGCCTTGAGGTTGATAGAATAAATCAAACGGAAGCCAAAGTGAAATAACTGCCGTATACTCCAGGGGCGACGCAGAACAATAGCGCGTAGAACAGTTTGTGCAAACAGTGACGATCCCACCAACGTGTCATTGTGGAAGTGACGAGAGACGCTTCATTTCCGTCTATATTTACAGAATCGCTCAAGCGACAATTTCTGCACCGTCGGACACAGCTCCCTCGTGAGCGTTGTTTCGGCAACCATGACGTCCCGGCGCACGATGCGGGAAACATCCGGATAGATGGTTAGTATCATTGCAGGCCAGAGCCATGTACCATGGTTTATAGCTCGCCAATAGTTCGCCTTTGAATGACGCTTATCTGCCACTCGAGCACATTTAGACTGCACTTGTCGGCTTTCCGAATAAATATTGCGTGACGGCTTTCACCGTAAATAAATTTTGATTGACGGTATTGCACTGATATTTATCATTTGTACCCATTCCGTTGGAGTTATAGAATGGGTGCCAAGATAAGAGAAGTGCAGTGGAGGACGGCAGTTAATTAGGTAGTGCGATGAAATTAGGAGATTCGGTGGCATAAGATGGTGTCGACTGGCACAAGACAGGGGTAAGTAGATCACCGGGAGAGGCCTTCGTCCTGGCGTAGGCATAAGTTTGCTGACAATGATGATGATGATTTATAATTCGCATCCTGTGCATTATTGCAGAACACAGATCTGGAAGTGGTGAACAGGAATGCACATACACTTTGTGATCGGTATAATTATTTAATGGGGTGTTCATTGCATTTAAAAACAGAAATCCTTAAAAGCACTCCACATGAAGTAAAAGAAAACGACTTCGCATTTATTTCTGGTCATGCGGAGGACACTCGTGCCAAAAACAATGAGCTGTTATTTCAGGAACATTATTTATTTTACTAACCAATATTACGTGATTGGTTTTTCTTACTATCCAAAGCTGGAAACTTCGCGCAAGCGTATAAAAAACGCGACTGTCGGCTTTAGGTGAAGATTCTCGTGCCTTAATAGGAATTTTGCGTTATCAAACCATAATCAGCGATAATGCTTGCGCATGCGGCTTCACTGTACCCTTCGTTTATTTATCATGAAAAGATAGAAATGCGGCTTTTGGCAGATGACACCATCCCTACTTTGTGATTGGTTGAAGAAAAGAAAGGACAGCACTGACAGTAGCAGTCGCAAAAGTCAGAAATCTAAATAACAATGTTTGCAAGAACCAAAGCTCTACTAAGTCAATAACAATGCAATAGAGTGTTTAAGATGAAGAATTTAGGACGCGACCTTACAAATTCATATTCATTTAGCAAAACTTTTCACACGACCCCAGGTATCAAATAATTGTCTTGAAAGTCTGCTATCAAGCAGATTGGTGTTATTAGATATATGTTCTTGCGCTTGATCCGCAATCCACTGAGCATTTTTATGTATTTCGTAACGCTTAGACTACGGCATATTTGATCTCGCATATTTCGGCACGACAGATTGCTTTTCTTTACCAAGATATCTCCCAGCTGCAAGTGACGTCTTTTTATTATCAGCGTGCCGCAGGATTTTACACGCGAGATCAGCGTAATTCTTTAATCATTATAATACCCCTAATCAGTTAGCTCTTCATTCTTGGTCAGACTACTGGACATTGCATGTTTGTAATGTTCATTTTTCTTTAAACTTGCTGTGAGCCTGCTAAAAATTAAATTCGAGCTGTAGGAATTAACGACACGAAAGTGAACCTTCGATTACGAGGGACTACGTATAGTGATGGGTTTCCGATTAAGTTTGACGGCATAATGTTTCTAATGTGCGCTTATTTCTAATCTTACGATGCGTGTTTGCATTTCGATATCATCAAATTGTTGACAGCGCAGCCGCTAATCGAACCCTCGATCTTGTGCTCTGCAGAAGAACGCCACGGACACTGAGCCACGGAGTTGCGGGACTTTTCACCCTGATGTTCTTACACATTCGTTTGAAATCCCCATAATGTCGACACCAAACTTTTCCCACAAGAAAAGCTGGAAGCGATGCAACCAGTGGCAGAAAGCTAGAGGATGGCAACAATTTGGACCGAACATGCATGCTCACGTTCTGGCTTACACACGCATCTACAGCTTGATTGGTTTGCAGGGAATTTGTTCACAACAATATCACCTGAATTCCTAAGTATCCTAATATTGACAGATCTCCCGAGGGAACTACGTATAAATTATCAGGGTGGTCTATGCAGAACAAAAAAGGGAATAACGAAAAATGCTGATTGTCATTGATGCTTTGATCAGAAAACTATGCAAATTTTTGTTCTTCGCTGGGGCATTGTGAAACGCGCTGTTCGGACTGTTCCTCTCGGTTGTGGAGTTATATGATGCCAAAAAGAAAGAATAAATACGAGGAAAGTGAGAAAGGTCAATCCAGACTCGCGTGTGGTTAACTACACTGCACAACGGTATAGGCTAAAATAGAAAGCGAACGGACAGTCGGAAAGGACCAGGGACGCGGGCGGTGCACGAGAAGTGTAAAATATATCCACGAGGCCCGTCAATATTCGAAATTATAAGGAAATTAAATCTCCGATTCTATACCTAGCAGTTGCTCTCGCGGGCTGAGAACCCGTTTCCGTGCACGTAGAGACGACGGCCCAGCTTTCATATTAAACAGCCACTGTACACGATGGCCAACCGCCGAAAATTAGACAACGGAGCACATAATTACGTGCGTCGTTTCCTCGGGCTTACAATTACGTACGTCGTTTCCTCGGGCTTTTGATAGCAGTGTTTTGGGACAGCAGGGGTTCCTTCGTTCTCTTAATTCAACGATGTTTAACGGCATTTGCGATTATTCGACTCTTCGCAACGTTTAATAAAGATTCCACTGCGGTCTTGAGAATTTTATGACGTCGCTGTCTGGCAAGTCCGTCATCAAAGTGTCGCCATGATGACACCATTGTCATGTCGTGATTTTCATCATCGCAGTCATCGTTCGTCGTTCTCGTGATGTTTCCTGCTTATGAGCTTTTGTTACATCGCGTCCTAAGCCAAAGGAAGACGGACAAACAAACGGTATAAATGATTACCGAATCAAGGCAATATCCAATCAACTAAATAAATATAGTAAAAAATTACCTATCTACTAAAGTGGCTAACCTAACTAAAAAAAACTAACGTACCACCTCAAATACTCAGAACTGAACAACTCACGAAGTGACTTTCTAACAAATAAACTCAATGGGCCTCTTTCGTACACCTTCGTAATTGACTGTTCAAAATACGAGCACAATAAACTAAAAGAACAGAAGTCACTGGACAAATCATGACACGATCTTTTCCTAGATCGCGTAGCGTGACATTTAGAGCACAGCTGGCAGTGAAAAATTGACTGACGTTTAACTCTTGTAAACCTATTTATCACGAGCGAAAGGTTTCTCTGGCTTGGTTTTCCAAAAACTATGCACACAGTGTTTTATCAATGCACGCTTCCGTGCTTGGTAAGCTTCTCTATAACATGCTAATCTGGCCTCCCTTTGCACCGGTGTTTCAGCAGCCAACTTTGCCTTTGCTTGAGATTTGGCAGCCTGCCGTCTAGCCATACCTACTGGATGATTTGATTCAGTCTGTCGCTTGCGCTGAAATGCACTCACAGACGGCCCAGCCGGCACGCCATCCATGGTGATACTGAGTGGCCCAGCGCCAGCGAAGCAGTCGTTAAAACCTCGCCTAATCACTTGGTACCGCAGCGGCGAGGCTCCGAGCGAGCGCAGCTGCGACACCTCTCCGTAGCGGATCACGTGGCATGACATCACACCTACCACATTCGCGCTATGGCGGCACGCGCTCCGGTGGCTCGATGTCATTCTGACGCGATGAATGAACTTGCGAGGCATGGCGTAGTAGAGCTTTCGCTCTAAAATACATACCAATGAAGACAAAACTTTCAGCAATTCGTTGTTTTGGGACGGTGAGAGCAAATGAGAATATTATTGGGCACATCTTATTTGGTCTGAGCACGACACTATGTATGATAGGCATGGAGCCGCATAGATGCGCACTGCGTAGGCGACGGCAGTGCCACGAAAAATGTGCCGATGCTCAAAAGTAAAGTTGGTAACGAGGACCGCTGTCAGGCTATCAGGAAGTTCCACAAGGCTTCGCGCGTTACACAAATACCTTGGGTCAGCAGCATAGAAATGTTGCCTTCTACAATGGCATCACCGTCATGTAGCTCGTCGGACTTGACCGGAACCGTAACACTCGCACGCGGCAGTATCCTGATGCTGTCGTCCGAAACGCGAAGTGCGGATCTGCGTCCAATGGCGTCGGTTTGTGTTGTTGCCCTTTGTGTCGAGAAAGTGATGCAGCGCTCGCGGAGGTCAATAATGCACCATATTCCGGGAGAAAGTCCATCCCAAGAATTACATCGTGGGAACACTCGCGTAGAACCAGACAAGTGGCCAGAAAGGCAGCACCGCGAATTTCTACTCTGGCGGTGCATAAGCCAAGCGATGTCACGACGTGGCCACCTGCCGTACGAACTGGTGCCCCATTCCAGGGCAACGTAACTTTTTCAGAATGCTCGCCAGTTTGCCACTAATAATAGAGTAATCGGCGCCGGTATCTACAAGTGCACTCATCTTTCTGCCGTCGATCAACACAGGTATGTCCAGTGAAATCTTGTTCGCGGGAACTGGTTCTGGCGTCATCGTGTTTTCGTTGTTATGCGGTCGTCAGGACGATATGAGGTGTTCAGCGCGTCGAGTATCAGCGGCCCCGCCTACGAAGGTCGCTGACGTCAGTTTTCCCGGCGTGGACTTGGTGATCTCCCTTGCGTCGTCCTCGAGGCGGTATCACGAGCAGGGAAATAACGCCGCGGTGAGGGTGAGCGTGACTGCCGCTGCAATGTGTCCGGCCTGCGCTGCTCGTCGAGGAATTATGCGATGTCGGGACGCGTTTGGCCGAACCTAGGTCGAGGCGAATCGATAGAAAAAAAACCCCGGAGTCCGAGTCGTCGGTAGGGGCACTCCCGATACACATGACCCGCTTCGCCGCAGTGGTAGCACAGCGGTCGTCGATTGGGTGCTCGCCAAACCTCTGATTTTCTCGCGGGTGTACGGCGGTCGTCGAAGTACGGTAGCAGGGTTGTCGGAGCGACTTGCGCTGCCTGCAACGCGACTGGCGACGCAACATAAATAGGTGCGAAAGCTTGGGCGGGGCACAGCAATGTTTCTATATGTCTTGCGCCGGGACTCGCTTGGCAGAGGTGATTCTTCGCTGCTGGAAACAGATGCCTGCAGTGCCTGCTGCACTTCGTTGCGTACGACGCTGGCGAAGGAACTGACTGGAGGTGGCGACGTACCGTGGTGCTTCTGCAGCTCGTCGCGACCCACGGAGCGAATCAGCTCGCAAAGCAAGGCGACGTCGCACCCGAAGCCTACCGGCGTATCCGGAGTGCAGGCGGCATTGACTTGCCACTTCAACATGGTCGACCGTTGCTGAAGCGTCTTCTCTATCGCGGTGGCTTCGGTGAGGAACTCCGCAACAGTTTTGGGCGTATTCCGGACAAGACCTCCAAAGAGCTGCTCCTTTACACGTTTCATCAGATGACGCACATTCTTCTCTTCGGACATGCTCGGGTCGGCACGCTGAAAGAGACGCGTCATGTCCTTCACGTACATCGTGACGCTCTCGTTGGGCTTTTGAACGCGTGATTGAAGGGCTCGCTCCGCTTTTTCCCGGCGATCAGGGCTTGAGTAAGTCTCCAGTAGCCTGCACTCGAACTCGTGCCAGGATGAAAGGGCAAATTCGCGGTTCATAAACCATGTGCGAGCACCATCCAGGAGGCTGAAGTAGATGTGCCTGAGTTTGGCATTGTTGTCCTACTCGTTACACGCAGCCACGCGCTCGAACTCCGGCAGGCAGTCTTCCACGTCTTCAAATGTGTCACCACGAAAAGCTGTCGGCACTTGGGGGTTCAGAACCGTTAGGTAAGTCGGTGTCATCCTTTCCGTAGAACTCGCAGTGGTCGCAGTCACCACTTGTTCCTGGAGGTTACCAAATTCTGGGGCAAGGCCTCGGATTCGCCCGCTTGTGTGGTAAACTGGAGTAAGCTCCAATTGTGGGGCGAGGTTCTTGCTGCCCAGTGGGGTCTCCTGCATAAGTTGAGCGTACCCAGCAAGCTCCACCAAATTGTCGCGTATACCCTGTTGTAGAATACACGCTGAATGAGGATCCAGGCAAGCGCAAGCGTCAACGCGCGATGCAGAGACGAACCTCGTTCTCTTCTTCTCCATTCCCCTTGTTGTTCCACACCATGTGGCAATACACAACGCGCATACAACGCGTACCGCTTTTTGATTTTACCGCTATCGTGAATAGGCACAGAGAGTAGCGTACGCGTGAGAAAGCTGATGCTTTTCGCATCTACAAGCATGTGCACGAATGTTAAGTGAGCCCTCCATCGCTCAAAGAATGAATTTACCTTTTTAATTACGTTGATTATGCGCGATATGTATGTCATGCTGTTGTGCAAAGTGTCGATGTTAATTTTTGTTTTCGTTTTTTCCTGCTTTGGTGCAATCCGCGTTCCATATATTGGCCATGCGTTTGCATTAAAACTTCACTTAATACACAGTGCTTCTCACCGTCTCTTCTTTTTCGTCTTTGTGCAGTCGTTGCGGTGACAGATCATGAACACTTGATGAACTTTGACATGGACGTTGATTGGCTTTTAGACACTAGTCGCATTCTCCCTGGAAATGTAGCTTCCGAAGGAAGTGCTTCGACAGATTAATGTCTCCCGTCTGTGAAGGGTTTGCAGACTAACTCTGCACGGTCGGCTATATATCTTCTCGCTCGTAACGCAGTGGAATAGTAATCTTTCCCACAAGATGTGAAAAGATACTCTTCTGCCTTCGTGTCTACTGCCCTAATTTTTCACGCTCTCTTTGCAACAGTACTTTGATAGCATTCACCAATATATTGCTCTTATAGTACTAGGCTAGAATGAAACTATCACCGATATTTCATAGTGCCTTTGAAGAGTATTTTCATACCCAGACATGATGAGGAATATTCGTCCAAGCTGTTGTACTGTTTGCGCAAAATTACCAAAGCGGTGTCAACCGTAATTCACACTTAACGTCTTTTCGAAAATACTGGTTTACTTCCCTGCAGAGCTTCATTTTTGTTACGTGGAAGTATTACCGCGATTTGCCGGTGACGCATGCCCCGGCCGAAGCTGTCGGTTGCAGACAGGTCATTGTTAGTGTCATTGGACCACAACGTAATCCTTCAATACTTCACAAGTAATGGGATGACTCTGACTCGATGGTAGTCAGGGTAAACATCGCAGTCATCTTCGATGGCGTAGTGTCTTCGGCGTGGCGCTGTTAAGCCCGAGGGCGTGGCCTTAAATTCCGGCCACGGCGGCCGCATTTCGATGGGGCGAAATGCGCAAGCGCACGTCTACCAAGCATTGGGTACACGTTAAAAACCCCAGATGGTCACAATTGATCCGGAATCCCCCAATACAGCGTGCCTCATAATGATATCGTAGTTTGGGCACTTGAAACTGCGGAATGTATTTATTAGTTAAACTGATACCACGTCATTGTGACGCTGGCCGAGATTGCACTTAATAGTACACGACAAAAAGAAATTTTGAAGAGAGGAATACAATTTTAACACTTTAGTCCATCATTTGAGCAGTCAAGGGTAATACGAGCCGTAGTGTTCCTGTTCATAAAAGGGACGGCAAAGAATAGCAAAGTGGAACCCAACGGGGCTATAAATGTTAAAGAAATCCAACTCTATGCTCGCTAGTCGTAGTGAGAGTCAAATGGTGCGGTGAAATCGGAGTGCGTGGAGTTTAAGAAGGCGGAGCGCCCGTTTATGCCAGCAGTGTCTGCTATAGGCCTAATGACCGCGACGCCGCGACAGCTGCTGCTCGCGTAGCACGAAAAGCACATAAGCGCTCGTTTGCGGGGAAAGCCTCGAAAGGTTAACGACCTCCTCGACTTTCGCAGACGACTCCTTCGTAAGAACAAAATAAAACTATACAAAGTGATAGTATGTGTACAAACATTTTCTTTGCCAATTCACGCGAACCGGGATGCTCTGATCACGTCTCACTGGAAAGCAGATGGGTGGGAAAAGATAGAAAAAAAAATGTAACCAACAAAGTAACTGAAATTGATTTTCCAGCAACCATCGAGGAATTCTCTCCTCGATGCCTAATCTTCTGTACCATGGCTTCCACAAGGGACAATACCAAACAACGAGGAAGTGTTTTTCTCGGTGCTGTTGCCAACGGGAGCTCTTGACAACGGCACCAGCGCGCCACGCTTCTCGTATCGGAAGCCGCGAGCTGACTTCTCGGCAGCGCCACTGGGTGGAACAGGGTGTTGAAAAAGAGTGCTACGGAGTAAGGCAGCTGTTCCGTGGCGCATTTCTCAGCGTTCGCACTCCCCAGCGCGCCATGCATTTCGGAGGCTATGCATAGGCTTCACGGCGGCGCTACGAATTGGCGTCAAGTGGTTTGAAGATCAGGGTCCCCTGTGAGTAAATGACCTAGATAAACATACTCCTGTGCAGGCTCTAGAGGCTTACTGGCGATCCTGAATTCCTGTTCTCTTATCAGGCTGCTGAACATTATCTTTGTCTTCTACATAGTAATCTTTCACCCAACTATTACGCTTTCTCGGTTAAGGTCCTCCATAATTTGTTGTGATTTATGATCATGAGATCCTGTTCATGAGAAGGAAACTTACGATGAATTAAAATGGGTTGGAGTGCATACGAAAGGCATGGCCAAACCCTGACTGGGAGCTTGCCACTGTCGTTGAAAGGAAAAGTGTACAAACATTGCATTCTGCCGGTGCTAACATATGGGGGCAGAAACTTGGAGGTTAACAAAGAAGCTCGAGAACAATTCAAGTACCGCAAAAAGAGCGATCACTGAATTGTCATTGCACGATTAATTCGTCTCACAGCCTGTCAGCTATTTTCGAAGTAGCAGACCGGCTGGAGAAGTGTTGAGCAATAAAATATTTGTAAGTGTGGTTAGTGGTACATGAGTAATTATCATGTAATGAGCACATTTGCTCACTCAGAGAGTGGGCAGAGAGGTGGAAATATCAGCAGATCATATGATACGTCAACTGCCAGCAGCAAATACACATGACATTTAGTTCTTTCAGGCTGTTCGTCTTTTGCAAAATGTTAGGCGGTTCTCATGAAACGTTTCACGCCTAGACCCTGTAGACATATACGAGCCTATTCCCCCAAATGGATCCCTCTTGGCCGCATAGTGATTGATGATTCATTCATGCACACTACATCTATAATATCTCCCAAGTGTATAATTACTCTGTCTTTGCAAAAAGCAGCTATCTATAAACAATGTCATTTATTACGCCTCCATGCGGAGTCTTACGCAGTGCTTCATCCTTCCGAGGTTTGCATGAGACTTCCCCGTCTTTTCTTATCTGTACTCTGCAACATTTCTGCTTTGGAGCACATACAGGTATAAGTGTTCCATAGCGAAGGAAAGGAAGGAGGCTAAAAAAAACTGGCTCATAACCTTGTGGCTTAGTTATTGTGTAATGAAATGAGGAATTATTGCTGCTATTTCGTCATGAATAACTTGTCGCTTTCACAGGCTGCAAAGCATCTAGAAAAGATTGTTTTCTTGCCTATTAAGAAGTCTGACTGCGAGCTTGACTATTACGAACTTAGTGCGTCAAATATAAAACCAGGAACCAGAAAACGATAGAGTAATTTTCCCCCTTCTTTTTCAGGTCATGTACAGCGAACTCAGAGGTAAATGAAATAAAACATTTGGTACCCTCCACATCGTACAGTATAAACAGCCTCCTGTTTTCTGACCCAGACCAAATAGTTGCATGAATAAAAAGTAAACACACAATGAGCGCCCTGCGCCTATACAACAGCACATTGGCGGTGCAGTTACTGGTCTCCAATCACGACTTTACGAGCGGGTTCCTCGCAGGCGCACAATAAAACAGATAGTGTTGACAAAGGCGGCAACAGAACGAGGCTCGCCTTGACGAACGGCGTCGTATACTGCTCGGTGCGGCAACCCTGTTGTTTCTGCCAGCAATGTAGTCGGCGTATAGGTTTCACGAAACACAAGTTAGATGCACACATGTTTTCTTGAGTCAGTGTTGTTTTTGAATACAGGATGCAACTGGGAATAGCACGGTAGTAAGAAAGAAACCATTTCGGCTCCTCCGAAATTTAACTGTGCAGTGGAAACAAACGAAATTCCCCCTTCCCTGTGTTCGAACCCATGGGCAACGTGCACATCTCCATCAGTGTGGCTGGACAACGTTACCGAATTCCGAGGCTCGGGGATTGCGGTACGACATTCGGTAATCGGTACGAAGTTCGGTAATCTACCGGTATGTTGTCGGTTTTCATGAAACTTGTAGATCAAAGCCCGAATACTTCTATCCTACTACTACATTTTTGCAACTGACGTCCTCAGTATAATTAGAAATGTATCAGTGCGATCAGTAGCTTGCTGTACCATATAAATAAAGAGAACTTAAGTCACTGGAGCTTCTATGTTCAATAACGCCGCAACTGAAGTGCGATGATCTGATATATTCGTTGTCTGTAATTTAGCGTATATATAGAATGTTGAAAAATGCACAATGAAGAAGTGCATGTCACAACACACATTGCAGTGTTAAACACTCCAGCAGTAGCTTCTACGAGCCTACTCAGAATGCGTGCGTCATATTGCAGGCCTAAACGAGCTGTAATAAAATTATTATTCAGAATCGCAACATAACCCGAGTGCATTCCCTCACTTCAGCACAGTTCGTATGCTTGCAGTCGTTCACCATCAGTTTTCTCTTGCATATAATAAGCCTTCTTTAGTGGATTTTTCGCAAGTTCATTGTTCAGTTTATAGAGTAAGAAGTAAGGTTGTTAAAGACATGTCTGACAGGGAAAAAGTGGTAACATCAGCATATAGAATAGTATTAGAAAGGTTAAGAAAATCAGGTAAGTCGTTAATGTAAATCCAAAACAACCAGTATTGAGCCCTGTGGTGCCCCTTGATTATTAACTTTTGATTCCGAAGAGGCACCCCTTACACGGACTGTTTGATTGCGGTAAAGTACGTAATTTAAATAAAAAAGTTAAGGCTGGACCTGCTTTACGTACCTAACGATTATAGTTTGGCAATTAAAATCGGATGATTAACAGTGTGGAAAGCTTTAGTAAAGTCTAGAAATACACAACCAACGAATTTACCACTATCAATAGAGCACCTAATGTAATTGGTTAATACTATAAAAGCTAAGCTGGTCAAAAAACCAGGACGGAAACCAAGTTTACAAGGTTTGAACAATTTGAATTTTGTTAGGTAGCTATTTGAGCGCTTCAGAAATAATTTCTCGGTAATTTTACTAATGCAGGACGAAATAGAGATTGGGACATAGTTAGACAGCTGATATTTCAGAGATATCAGATAGATAATTTCATTGAAATGCGATTATCCAAAGTGAATTGGCGCCTCTCCAACACTAGACTGTGGCCGGAACCAGTCATCGCTGGACTTTTTTATTGGCGTTTGTTTGTCAATTCAGGGGTTCACGATTTGCCGGCTGCTGATGCGAATCGTGACGACATCGGTCACCTGACTAGGCCATAATTACTATGTGCCACTGAAAATGGGCAGATGAAGACTAACAGGATATTGACCAGAGAACGAGGCAGATTTTAGTATTTCGTAATTTTGTAATAAGATACGTGCGCCGCAAGGCCATGGAGAAGCGATGAAACACGTACGCAAATTTAAGTGTAAATAAAGAACAACGCAGTTTCAGTTAATGACAAAGGGACAAGATGCAGTGCAATTACCCTGGGAATAAATCAGCAAATCAATAAATCAGCGTAATGTAATGACTATGAAATACACTTCTTTAACAGTAGACTTCTCTTAATTTGACTCCGGGAAATTGGCTTTATCGGTTAATTATATCCAATGTGAAAGTCCCGGCAGGCGCTCATGCATTTCTATAAGGCTAAACTTTCACTGCTTTGATCTTAAAATTGAACTTCGGCATTTAGGAGGTCTAATGTTATTAATTCTTACGTTAGTTCTCTTCTTTGAAAACATAGCGGGTGCACGTTTGATTCGGGAGCATGTTAAAATCTGGCAAATACTGCGAAATGAATAAGCTGTTTGTATTGATGATTTTTTTTTCAACTCGTTTAATGCGATTACGTCGTTTCCGTCAAAGTCGACTTAACGGAAATCGACTATACATACAAAGAGCAGGTGCGAACGTTTATCACGAGCAAACAGCAACATCAAGCGATAATATATACCAATAAAAATATATTTAAAAACCCTTGAGCGTATTCGACCAGTATTTGTCGCCGTATTCCTTAGTCCCTCTCTTTGCGACACGGGGGAATGCGCTGTTGGAGTTACTTTTCGCACATGCATAGCATTTAACTTTGCGAATCTGATTGCGGGCTGATGGGGAACTTCTGTTGCTGTCATCGTAAGGATGTGCAGTCTTTCATCATAACACAACCTGCCCTAGCTTCGGTTAGAAGAACAGTGCTCAAAGCAGTTTAGGGGACGCATATAAGCGTGTTTTTCGCGTAATCGTCCAACGGCTCTTCGGCAAGGATGTATGTGTTCCCAAGTGTATCAGTCAGGAGATGGCCCTTACTTGGTTTTCTACTTCACTTTTCACTTTTCTCGAAGAGAAGTGTAAGTTGTTTTTTAGGGTGCTGTACCAAACAGGGTGCACATGTCGGAACTGTATATTGGCGCCGTGAGCCAAATACCCACACACATATCTCTTTTTTATATGAACCGTTTTGCCAGCGGTAAGCAGATACTGGTATTCTGGTAATCTCCATTGATGATTCTGAGAAGTCTGGCGAAGTGGCTAAAGGCCTGTACAGCCGCCGGCAATTAACTACGCCAATATTAGGAAATAAAAGAAAAAAATGTGGTTGATCCCTCTTATATAGGAATCGGTATAGAACACGAAAGTGAAACGTGTCTTCACAGAAGTAGTGTAATGTTTATTGCACATTGATATATAATGTCTATTGGTGTTTTGTGGCTAAAGCGCCCTTAGGCGTTGATGCACCCACGCTGACGCCTGGTGGCACGTCTCCTCCATCACGACTACCAACGTCGATGACCATGAGCAACCGTCGTGCATATGGAAGCTGCACTACGCTGCACACGCTAGCACAACGCGAAAGACGAAGCACGTAACTGACACACTAATACAACGCGCAAGACAAAGCACGTAACTGAATCGTCACCGAGTCAAATCAGCGCGTACAGCGCGTCGTAATTGCAGCCTCTGCGATCAACTTCAGAAACATTTTCAGAGCTAATTGCGGAGGCCAAGTCTTGGTGGACCCCGGCATAAAACACTTTCGTGTTAAAAAACGTGCAGGCAGTGTACACACAAATCAATATAAAATCGAGTAACGCTGTTGGGCGGGCAAGCTTGTTGCTCTGTCCTTGATTCATGCTACCAGCGCAATTGAAACGGAACCCTTGTACACGCTCTATTTTATGAGTATGTAATGAGTCACTTTTCTTTCCGTCTTTTTCTTTTTACTCCAGCCTTTTTTTGTAGTCCTCATCCAAACCCAAACATTATTGCGGCTTTGTCAATTACATTAGTTGCTTAGGTTACGTAGCGCAGAAAATCAACGCTGTAAAGTAAAGCTTCAAGAATATCAAAGCCAGAACAGCGCAGGAGCCTCCTCGAGTAGGTGGACAAATTTCCACCTCATCAGCAGCGAAAACAGGCTCGCCCGTTGCCTGCGACCTAAGCTGCGGATACTGGCAAATGTCGTTCAGTTACTTCATCAGGGTGATCGACCTGCTTGCTTCGATTATCGAAGCTATACAGGCCTTCCTCACTCGTTCCTCCTCACTTACTGCAAAGGCAACCTTAACTATCCTTTACTGGATTTCTCCTCTGCTCGCACAATGGCGGAAGCACCATTGTGGGCGGCATCACCTCTCAACGTGCCGAAGAAACGGGACAGTCCTAATATACTGCAATAGAATGCGAACGGCCTTCAACGTCGCATCTAAGACATATGACATTGTGTACTTGAACATCGCTTCCCAGTAAATGCAGTTTTCGAGTCCAGAGTGCGAGCAAAGAAGGCACTTTGGAGTTTGCTTATAGAGGCATTGGTCTCACTGTCACACTTTAGTGGAGTGTGTTATTTTGTTGGGTGGTGTGTTTTGTGCATGTTGTGTATCTGTGGTTGTGAACTGTCCAGATATCATTTCAGTTTTCTTCACACCAATCTGGAGGCGCATGCTAGACGTGCCACCAGGAAACCCCTCTGCAATTCATTAAAGTGTCTCTCTCTCTCTCTGTCTTATCTAGAAGTACCAGGTCAAGATGTTTGCTAACCACACGTCAACTTTACCGTATTCCAGTGTGAAATTCTGAAGGGCTGGTGAATAGTACTGAAGCAAGTCATTTGTGCTTCTAACATAATCGCTGAAACGTGACTCAATCTCAATTGGCGCAAAATTGCTCACTTCCGGTTAATTTATTGTTGCATCCGAACATACTTTTGCAGCCGCCGACGGTTTGTTCAGTTGATGAAACAGGCACCATGGTAGCGAGCACTACAGCTCAGGCAGTGGGAGGTCTATAGATGGCGTGATACGAGTGAGGCGCACTTGTGACTAAGTTCGACACATCACTTACGAGCAAGCCTTGTTTCTTTCGTGTGGAGATAATACGGCACGTGTGGAACAAAGCAACCTCTGGCTACACAGAAAGTGAAGTCACCATCAAACAATACCGATCCTTACTGTGTAGTTGAGAAAGGTCGTAGCAAGAGGGGACATTATGAAAAAACAAGCTATATCGAGTATGAAATACACATTAGTATTTCCAGATGACATCAATGAAATGATCCTTTTCAATAAGAAAGGGGACTAGCTCAAATGCACTGTGTTTTTATCCCCATAAGTGCACCGGGACGTTTTTTTAAGCACAAGCAGTAAACATTGTCCCATTTCGACATCTGGGGTGTATAGTTCTGTGTTATTGTACAGAAAATTTGAGCACGAAAGCATTTTCAGAGGCCAGTTGCCGCAAGCGAGACGTGCGTCTTGTGTTTCTTGTGTTCACGACCGTGTTCTAAATTAGGTAAACAATGCAAGCTGCTGCTCAAGAGCTTCGGCCACCAATAAACACCAGAAAAACAGCTCAATCCAGATTTTCACTCCGTTAGGCAACATAATGAAGCGAGCTAGGAGAACCAGGATTACCATGCATTCTTTGATAAGCTAAGTGGAAGGCTATTTTGTTTCGACCTCGAAGCACTATTCAACTTTCTTACCAAAACTATAAAAATAAAATGATAATTTGCCGCTTCTTTCATGAGTTCGTTATCCCCAAAGTTTCAGCAACGACGCGGACGTCTTTTACGCTTGCAGGATTAGCAGAAACAAAAATTGCGCTTTTTTCTTTGCACCACTAGTTCCACCGGATCAATGGCAGTTCTCGCTGCGCATCGTTAATTACTGCTAGGTGAAATTACTGGTAAAGGAGGGCGCTGCACATTTTGGAGCGTGAGGTGCCTGGTCTTTTTTCCGAATTGTTTCTTGACCTGTATTGATGTATTCCGCATGCATGACGTCTTGCGCACGCGAAGGGCCCGCCCGGTCGGGGTGGTTCGGGATGATGTGGTTGAGCATGATTATTTCCGCCTGACGCTGATGCTTGATGACGAAGACGCCGGATTTTCTGCGACACGGGGCCCTTAACGCTATCGCGTTAATAAAACTTTCATTAACCGCGATGAACCAATGATTAAGACATTTTCTTTTTGTTAAGGGGAAGATACAGTCCCTCCGCATGGCGCAAGACGTTAGTGAATATAATTTAATTTCTCAAAGTAATATCCGTCAAAATATTTGAAAATACAACTTAACCATAATCTGCAGACATCATAGCGTCGGATTGTAATTTGAATGTACGCGAAAACATAATTCTGTTAAGAGAAAACTCATACACAAACCCCTTTTGCAGCATTTCTACCATACAACAGCGGCGCGGCCGAGTAGATTACTTCCTAAAACACCATCCAGATGGCGCTCGCGTCCTCGGCAGGTCAAATTGGGACGTAGTCTGCCTAATGCGTTTTGGACACGAGAGCGCCTCGGGGCAACAGCAAACAATTTTTAAAATAATAAAGAAAGGTGTTAGGGCTTTCACATTTTGATATAAGACGGCTTATATTGCCCCTAGAAAAATGTCTTCCCAGCAATGCATTTGTGCGTAAAAGTGAAGCGGACTTTATTTGTAAGCTGGCTTTCCGACTTTGCATGTTCGTATGGTATGGTATGGTATGGTAAAACTTTATTATTGTCCGTCGGAACGCGCGTCAGCACGTAGCGGGCCGCTCCCACGTCGGCACAGAAAGGCCGAGCCTCTCTGCTGCGTCGCGGGCCCGATGGACAGCCCATAGCTGTGCTTCAAGATCGGGGCTGCTTAGGACAGCCTCCCATTTGGTCGACGTGACATCGTCGCCGTCGTGTAACGCGGGGCACCGCCAGAGCATATGTTCCAAGTCAGCTAGGTCTGAGCATAGCTCGCAAGCATTGGTCGATTGTATATCTGGGTATATTCTGTGTAACAGTGCGGGGTTAGGGTATGCCCCGACCTGGAGTAATCTGAGTGTCAACGCCTGTGGTCTGTTTAGTTTCCTATGTGGCGGAGGATATCGTCTCCGTCCCATGTAAAAATGTTTCGTAAGTTCGTTATATGAGGAGGGAGGGTCCCGATTGTCCATAACCTCAGCGTCGCGCCACCCGGTAGCTACGCGGTCAACGACTCCTCGCGCAGCTCTGTGGGCCGACTCGTTGAGGTTGGGCGGGGCGCCCTTGATCTGCCCCATGTGTGCAGGGAACCAGATGATCGTGTGCGACTTGATGTCCTTGTCCCGTAGAATGCGCACGACCTGCTCCGAAACGGTGCCCTTGGCGAAAGCTCGTACAGCCGTCCGCGAGTCGCTGTAGATCGTGGTCCTTTTGTCGTCCAGCAGGGTCAGGGCTATGGCCACCTGCTCCGCCACCTCGGCCGACTTCGTTCGAACAGTCGCACAGTTCGTGATTTTCCCATCGTGATCGATGCCCACCGCTACGAACGCCGTCCCGTCTGGGTACCGGGCAGCATCAACAAAACAGCAATCCGGAGCCTCTTCCCGAGCTTTGCCCAGGAGAGCCTTGGCCCTAGCTCGTCTCCGACCCACGTTGTGTTCGGGATGAACGTTGCGTGGAATTGGAGCCACGACAATGCGTTCCCGCTGTTCTCGAGGGAGACCGCAGAAGCGGGACTCGATTTCCGCCGGAGGAACCCCCAGCTCCCGCAGGATGCTCCTACCCGCTTGGGTGGTGGACAACCTGGCGTACTGCGCCCTCTCCTGCGCTTCCGCGATCTCTTCCAGCGTGTTGTGCATGCCGAGACACATCAGTTTCTCCGAGCTTGTGTACATGGGCAGGCCGAGGGCCCTCTTGATAGTCTTCCTGATCAACGTGTTGAGCTTGTCCCTCTCCGACCTTTGCCAATTGTGCATGGCCGCCACGTAGGTAAAATGACACATTACAAAGGCGTGCACCAGTCTCACAAGATTGTCCTCTCCAAGACCCTGCTGCCGGTTGGCAACTCTCCGTATGAGTCTGATGGCATTATCCGTTTTCTTGGCTAGTTTTGACACCGTCAGGTTATTGGAGCCGTTTGATTCGATCGTCATACCTAGGACCCGGAGGGAGTCCACCCTGGGGATGACACCGTCCTCACTTGTCCGTAGAGTGATGTCGACGTCCTCTACAGGCTTCCAACCCTTCGGTTTGGGCCCCCTTCGCCTGGGCCTGTAAATGAGCAGTTCTGATTTCCGAGGGGAACACCGAAGGCCGGTCGGCTTAAGATATTCCTCCGTTATCTCGATGGCTTCCTGCAACGCAGCCTCCACCCGTCCATCACTGCCTCCGGTACACCAAATGGTGACGTCGTCTGCATATATTGTGTGGTTGATACCCTCGACTTCGGAGAGTCTCCTCGACAGACCGATCATGGTTAGGTTAAACAGGGTCGGGGATATGACAGACCCCTGTGGCGTCCCTCTGAAACCCAGCCTAACCGAGTCCGAAACGAGGTCTCCCGCCCTGAGAGTGGCTTCTCTGTCCGCAAGGAATGATCGTGTGTAGTCGTGGAAGTGCTTGCCCAACCCGAGGCTAGATATCTGGCTCAAGACAAAGGAATGCAAGACGCTGTCAAAGGCCTTCTCCAGGTCTAATCCAAGTATGGCTCTCGTGTCCCTCGTGTTACGGTCAATGACTTGATATTTGATGAGCTTCATGGCATCCTGCGTTGACAGTCCTGCCCTGAAGCCTATCATATTGTGTGGGTAAATATCCCGGTCTTCCAAGTATCGCGAGACCCTGTTTAAGATAGCATGTTCGGCGACCTTGCCAACGCACGAAGTGAGTGAAATCGGTCGGAGGTTATCGAGACTAGGGGGCTTGCCCGGTTTGGGGATGAGAATGGTGGCAGCCCTCCTCCACATCTCCGGTACTTTTCCGTCGTTCCACATCTTGTTGATAACGTCCGTCAGGTACTCCACCGACTTGTCGTCCAAGTTCCTCAGTGCCTTGTTTGTAACTCTATCCGGACCCGGGGCCGACCTGCCGTTTAAATCGTGCAGGGCCCGCCGGATCTCCTCGACACCAAACTCCGCATCCAGCTCCGGGTTCGCGACGCCCCCATATTCTGGGATGGGGGACGCCGGACCGGAGGCTACCGGCAAGTACTTCGCGATCAACCTTTCCATAACCTCCTCGTCCGAGGATTCTTGCCTGGCCCCGTGCAGCGCTCTTCCCAGCGTGCTCCGCTGGTTCGACTTGGTGTTGGTCTCGTCCAGCAGATGCTTTAGGAGGTTCCAGGACCCCCCGCTCCGCATCTGGCCGTCAATCGAGTTGCAAACTTCATCCCATTGCTGTCTGGAAAGGACTTTGCAGTGCTCTTCGATGCTTCTGTTGACCTCGGCAATCTTCTTGCGGAGCCTTCGATTGAGCCGCTGACCCTTCCATCTGGCCAGAAGGGACTGCTTGGCCTCGAGTAGGTGCGCCAGCCTGCTGTCCATCTTCTGTACCGGGAGGTCTGTGCTAACCTCTTTGGTCGCGCCCTCAATGTCCTCACGAATCTCTGCAATCCATCGCTCCAGGTCGGGCCTCTCTTCCCCGGTCCGCTCCTCTCTCAGCTTGCGGAACTTGTCCCAGTCGGTGAATCGGAACTTGCGTTGTCTGTTCTGCTCGATCCGAAGGACGGTGGCCAAGACGTAGTGGTCGCTGCCAAAGTCCATGTTAAGGTTTGTCCAGTTCACCTCTGCCACTCCCCTGACGAAAGTGAGGTCCGGAGTCGTGTCCCGGCTGGATGACGTACCGCACCTGGTTGGGAAGGCAGGGTCCGTGACCAACATCAGGTCCAGATTTATTGCCTCTCTCCATAGGTCCTCCCCTTTACGGGTGTCATACGGGTAGCCCCACGTATGATACGGAGCGTTGAAGTCACCCGCCACGACCAGGGGAGCGCCTCTGGCGAGATGTGCAGCTTTGGAGACAAGGGCTCTGAAGCGTTGCCTCAGATCCCTGGGACTGCTGTACACATTCAAAACAAAGATGCTCTCTCTGTTCGCCGGGCCGGGAATGATTTCTACCATGACGTGTTCGACCTTGCTCGACGCCAGCCTGAGGTCATGAACGACGTGGGTAAGCTTTTTGCTGATCAGTACACCCACTCCTCTTCCTTCGTCGTGTTTTGCGACAGACCGGTAGCCGGGCAGCACGACGCTGTTAGTTAGTGTTTCCTGCAGGAGTACTACGTGAGGCTTTTCCGAGTGCGAGCGAATAAATTGCTGCAAGGGGGCCCTTTTGTGCAGAAACCCCCTGCAGTTCCACTGCCATATTCTGAATGAATTAGTTTGCACAGCCATCCTGTGGCTGTTGCAGCTGCGTTGCTGAATTGGTCCTGTGAGGAACACTCACGTTCTGTGCCGCCGAAGCCGTCGACGGGAGTGACAGCGCCCTCGGCCCCACGGTTGGAGCTACCACATTCTCTAAGAACGCCTCAATCTTGCAAAATCGCTGGTTGTATCTCTCCTCCATGGCCAACATACTGCCCTGAATGTGCGAGACCGTCTCGCTTAGCTGCTTCATGCTCTCGCTAAGGGAAGAGAGCATCTCGCGAATTTCCGATTTAGCCCTACCCGTAGGCGTGTCTTGCTCTCTAACTATGGCCCTCTTTTTGGCGGGCCTCTCCGTCTCGCATTCCTCAGCCATAGGTGTATCCGCCGGCTGTGGCGTCTGCCTATCTTCCGCGGCAGGTTGTGTACCTCCTACCTTCTTAATTTCCGCTATCTCAGCCATGAGACTAGCTATCGTGTCTCTCATAATCCTATTCTCACGCTCGAGTTGTGCAAGCCTCTCGCTTTCTTTGCTGTGCTCTGGCGGCGAACCCCGCGTTACCTGTTCTGTAGTGCCATTGCGAACTCGATCGGCCCAGGTTGGCTGGCCCACAGGATGGCGATCCCGAGACCGGGACCTCTCGAACCGGACACGTCCTCCTCCTCCTCGGCGCCGGGAGCTGGAGCGCCCCCTAGACCGGGATCTGGATCCGGTTCTGGAACGGGAGCGCCCTCTGGAACGGGAGCGTCCCCTAGAATGCGAACGCCCCCTGGAACGGGAGCGTCCCCTACTTCCTTGTGCTGAAGGCTGGCTGTCCCGGCCGCCCCCGCCGGCGCTGCCAAGTGGCGTGTCTGACGCCTGGTTTGCAGAAGCTTCTGTCGCCTTCTCCCACCTTCTTCTCCTCACGACGTACGGAATTTGATATCGCTGCGGGCACACTTTGTCTGCTGTCACGTGTGGTCCCCCGCACAGCTTGCATTTCGGAGTACATTGGTGCTGATCGTCCGGGTTCGACACACCACAACCCCGGCATGTCACGGCCTCCGGGGTCGGGCATACGTCGGCTCGATGACCCAGCTTGCCACACGCGTAGCAATTGTCCACCTGTTTGCGGAATAAGGAGCATCGCACCAACACTGGTCCGTAACGCACAAAGTTCGGCACTTTCAAACCGTCGAAAGCCACGATGACTGTTCCCGTGTTCTTGATCCTCTTGGCCCCCAACGCCAGGGGGTTCCTTTCGTTAACGATGTTCCTCTCTAGGGCCCCCGGACCGTCGCCCAACGGAATGCCCCTTATCACTCCCTTGCACGTAGAATGCGGAGCCGCCTCATATGCGCTGACTTCGTAGGGCTTGTTTGCCACTTTGATCGCCTTGATTCTAGTGTACCTCGTTGCATGCTCTCGATCCGGAGTGCTGACCACCACGATGTTCTGCTGCAAGTTCGGGCAGATGACGTCGGCCCCAGCCATGGCATCCTCGATCCCTGCCGCCTCCATTATTGCTCTGCCAACGGTCGTTGCACCGACCCTGGCTACGGCGAGCCCGCCCTTGGGACGAATTATGATCTTGGCGTCTTCTTTGGGGAGCGGGGGCATTCGCCCGGCCTTGATTAACTGTCTCTTTACTCTATCTCCACTTTGCCGCGCGCCGGCAGACACTTCAGCCTTAGGTCTAACACTTTCCATCTTGGTCACCAAGCTCCTGGCACGGGTATCCTTGTTGGCCGCGCGCCTAACCACGGCCGTCTGCCAGCCCAAATCTGCCGTAAACAGCTCCGGGGGTAGATCTTCCCCATAACACTCACTGCCATTTCGGCTAGAGTAATCCGGAACCCCTTCCTCGGTAGCAGGTGGCCACCAAGAGCGGCGCCGCTCCGGGGTTAGGCCTAGTCCCGTTAGGCTGATCACTCGATGGCGTGGTCCAGACGAGAAACACCGATAAAAGGGCGAAAAGTCCACCCACCGGCAAAAATTCGATGTCGGCGTAATCCTCTCGTCTGTATACGTCCGTTGGTATAAAAATCCACTCGGAAAACTTACGAAAAACGGCTGAAAACAGTTCAAAAAGCGGGAGCCGATGTTCGCCCGACCATCCTGCTCGGCGCCTTCCTTGCATGTTCGTACTCATTAAAAAAAATGCGATGCGAACGGCGCCCGATAACGCTATCGTGTTCCACCCTAAAATGCGAACGGCGCCCGATAACGCTATCGTGTTCCACTCTAAAATGCGAAGCTTAAGCGTCCTCCAATTTTTCTCATTAGGGTTATACATTCAATATTAGCGCTCGTGTTCGACAAACAATCTATAAGAGAGGGTCTTCTTTAGAGGGGCGATGGCTGCTTGCGATGGTCATATTAGAGAGTTATAGCTGAGCGCATTTACGGGCCAGCGTTGCAGCGGCGACGCCACTGCGCATGTGCAGTACACTGGGGCGGCCAGCGTGTTTACGGATCGGGCTGCTCGCTCCGCTGATTTCCTTTCACCAGCGGAGCGCGCGCAGCAGACCAGCGTTTTTGCGAAACAAACAATGCGACCACCAGCACGAGCAGCAGTGGCATGACGTCGGCGTCGTCTTGAAAGGGGCGCTCGCTCGCCTGCAGGCGAAAAAGTTCGGAGCAGTAATTCGCCTGTGTTTCCCTTGAATGTCCCTTCTGTTTGTCGTGATTTTTCTGTGTTTATCTCGCGTTTATCAATACATCATCCGTTTCGACGGTTGTGCTTAGGCATAACTAGTGGGGAACCGCCAGTCACATGGAGCTAAAGGCTTTGCTGATAGACGCGATTTTAACAAGTTTATGTTAATTATTGCGCTTTATGCTTGAGGATCTCATGTCTGTTATATTATTCTGTATCATGTTAGTTTATGTTGAAGCGGTTTTGATTAGTTCTTCAGTTGTTTTGACTCTGTTTTGAGCACTTGTTTTTGAGCGTGATCACGCGACAGACGCCGACAGCCCAGGCCCCTAAAGTGCTTCGCACTTAAAGCCTTCGGAGGTGTTTCATGAACCACTGAAGAGGACTTCTGTATCCACGAGAGGTTTCAGCAACAAGGATATCTGGCGACGATTTGAAGTGGATGACCGCGATTGAGAATCTGAAGCGAGCGCCTAGCCGTGGGCTGACGCTAGCTGCAACCTTGTTCGACAGGTGGCGCCGCAAGGCGCTCAGCTTTTACTCAGCTTAACCGAGCGAAGAATCGCTGAGCTAAAGCTCTTGGTTTCATGTGACGCTTCGCTGCCGTCTCCGCTCGCCCGCTCGTTCCGCTGGCCCGTAAAGCCGCTCAGCTATAACGCTCGATTCTCGTTTTCAAGCTGGTTGATATTGATACGTGTACTTGTTTATCTTTCTCGAGTGACCACGTTTCACCGTCTAACAAGTGTTATCACTCAGCGCAGGACGCGCCTGCATCAGAAGTTTCTTGAATGTTGCCGATGCTTCTATCCGCTGTCAGTTGTCACCGAACCTTGCGTAATCTGATTGCATGTATGCGCGACGCCAATTATGCAGTAGTTTTTGGAAAACACGCGTGCACCAGCGATTACACTGGAACCTTCGACGATGTCGAGTGATCTATAAAAGCCGGCGCGCTTCACTCGCATATCAGATTTCGACGATCGCCGACTGTGTTCGCCGCTATCGTTGTCCTTCAAGTGTCACGTGTTCTGTGGGAACAAGTTAGCCAATTAAAAGTTAGTTTCGTCATTCACAGTTTTGCTACTGTGTTATTGGCCATCACTACCACGTGACAATATTACCTGTAACAAGCTTCTAATGAATTTTAGGTAAACATAATCTTTCACTATACGGGTTCAGTACCTTTCAAAAGTCGAATTCGAGAATTTAAAACATACTTACGCTCCATTTGACACATTTTCTAATAAAAATCATGAGCATTCGTTAGAGTATATGCAAAGCAAAGCTTCCGTGAAGTGGCTTACTACATGTTGTAAAACATAATCCGATGCATACAATTTTCTTTATTGCCATCCTATGCAACCTGCAATTACGTGCAATATTTATGCGCCACATCGGTTTGAAATTTCGTCTCACCTGATGTTTAAATTGATGCATGCCATCGTTCAAAAGCTATGCTGAAAGGCAAATGGCTGTTCATACAAACGTGCATGGTGAGGCGTCGGTACCGTGATGCCACGAGAACGAAGGCGGTGACAGATCTTTTTCGAGAAATAAATGGTGAGGAGAGGAGTAAATAGAGAGAAACAGTTTATGCACAGAGACCTCCTTGATTTGACTATTATTCTTCCGTTTCATTCCTGGGCCTATCACCTAATGGCAACAAAAGCGTGCACACATGCTCTTGCCTTTTATTGCTTTTGCACGCACGTGCCCTATTCGGTAAAACCAAGAGCAGCAGCCATCGCCATGGTAAGCAAAATCTCCGAGAGTTCACAAAAAAAGCCGGTGCTTTGAAAACGTGTAACGATGGTCATTCGAAATTATTATTAAGGTCAGCGCAACATGGCGAAAACATATGCAAGTCTACAGGCTCTCTCAGCATTAAAATGTCTGAGACAAAGCGGGCACCTTGAACAGCTGTCGTACAAAGTTCTCACGCTGAAGTCCAGAGCACACTGCCCAGTGTTGAAACCCTTATTTGGGTTTTTATTATTGCGATAGCAATAGGACACTCAAAAGCAGATTTCTGCCGTCGGCGTCGCCGTCGCCGTGAGGTTCCGTATGACGTCATTTGGAGAAGAAATCGTCGCCGCGCGCCGAACGCTGCATGTGCGAGTGAAAGGGCGCGAGGGGCGCGTCTTTCACGGGGAGTGAACGCACGGCGGAGAACAAACGCGCGTTCTGCGCCGTGCTCGCTTAAGGGCTGCAGAAGTAGGCGTCTCTGTTCTCCTTCACAATCACCATGTATGTAGAGCAAACGTGCCTTCTTCCGACGAGCGAGAGGCCGTGGGGGAGGGGGAGGGAAGGGAGGCGACGTTTAGCTGCGGCACGCAGTGCCTATTTATATCAGAGGCTCCGGCAACAGTCACCAACGCGGCACGCATTTTGAGCGAACGCGGGCAAAACGCCGATGCCGTCGACAACAGTTCTGCGTGTTGCCGATGCTGCTGCATGTCCAAGTTTATACAGCTGATACAGCTAATATCATTACTCCGTATAGCTCTCTACAAGTTTGCTATCGCAATTGATGCTTCGCCTTTCAGGTGAAACTGCGACAACTTTTTTTTCAGCCTGTCATAAGCTGGCGTGCAGCAAACAGAACTCTCGGTTTTGTTGCCGGGCATAAAGCGGGTTCCTCGGTGCCCTGCCAAAAAAAAAAGAAAATAAAAAAGTAGGGCCGCAGACCTGGGTTGCGTTGGATTTATGAACGCCAAAGGCAGCCGTTATACTACATAGCCTGGCTTTTAGCGCGGAAATATTTCACCTAAGGAGATTTAGGAATTGCGTCTGTGGCGACACTTTTTTGATTATGGAGTTTCGCTCCACGTCAGTTGAAAAGTTGACGCACTACGTTGGGTTTTTGAGGCCTCGAAACTTGGAATAAATATCCTGTGTTGCAAATTCCCACCCTTCCACCTGCATTGCCTTGCTCAGAGCCGCATGTTTGGAATTGCGCACTTTAGGGCTGACTTCGCCCCTTCCCGCTGAGTGCCCTATGGCTTACTTCCTCAGGAAAGTCGAGACGCCTCGTGAGCGCCTTGCTTCACTCAAGCCTGCAAGGCGTTAGGTTTTGAAACGGAATAGTGTTCGTGCTTCTCGTGCATAAGCTATTCTTTTTCCCAACTGTTACCGAGGCTTGTGGGCCATCAAAAAAGCAGGGGTCACGCTCTGCGTGCGAATGGTCTAGACGTTTCGTCGCATATATTGCTTACCCCATATAAAAGATGACATGAATGCAGGCGATCCATCTCCGGAAGCCGATATTTCACCCGTGCGTATTGAATGGGCATTTACTTAAGAGATAGCTTTCACCTCTTTTCCTCAGTTGAATGGAAACCGTGCGATTTTTTTTTCTTTTGCTGTGCATTTTCATCTGACACCAACAATAATCAGAAATAACACGAACGTCCATACCCAATAATGCCGGCGTTCCAGGACACACCACTTCGCGTCCGTCGCGCGACCCTTCCGGCAAATTATTTTCGCATTATTTCTACAATTCTGTTTAAAGACATGTCTCCCGGAAATTGAATGTCTGTTTTAATGTCTGGCTGGTACTTCTTTAAAGGACAAGCTCTTTAGGTGACAAAAGACTATATTTTTGCGTATTGTGGTGTCACTTATCGGTAAGCCAAATTGCAGCAGTAAAGCTTGAGAGAACCGAAATATAGTAACCAAGCAATTAAGTGAGCTCATTAAAAGGTAACTAATGGGCTTTCGATGCCTGAATTTTTATTTCGTGAATTAGCAGCGTGCATATAATCTCATGTAAGTAATTGAATCTTCTCATGAGTCACACAACAGTAAGTAATGTTTATTCTTTGATGGCTGCATTTTGTCCTTTAACATATATTTTTTTGTAACATGCCTATGTTGTTGCGATTTCACTGCAGTGCAGTGAAATGCAGTTTGCGGCATGCAGTCTCCGTAGTTTAGCCAACCCAAAAGTAAAGCAGTCGCAGAGCGCTGCCTTTACTCACACAGCCGTCGCATGACTTGAAGCAAACACAACCCGCGATTTTTCATTTTAGAGAAAATGATATACAAAAAGGCGACAGTTAAGTATAAAGAAAACATGACACGATGTATGGCCAGAGGCAGTGTGTAACTTCATAACGGTGCTGATTAATTGATTGTTTTCTGGGGTTTAGGATAGCAGAACAACAATGGCTATACAAATACGCTGTTGGGGGAGGTTTACCTACTGGATTTCAGCCCTTTCGGCTTTTCAATCAGCGCACAAGCGTTTTTGCATTTTGGCGACTACTGAGGCCAGGCATTGGGCCCACGACCTAGTATTCAGTAGCAGAACGGCACAGCCATTGAGCGACTGCGGTGGATCATGGTTTTGATACTTTAATAGGCATGCCAAATATTAGCATCCCCTTTGGTTCCATGCAAATATAACAGCTCACCAACACATGGACAACTACCCGCCTTACTACAGGAGCTTTAGTACACATAGTTCACAAGCACGTTCATAAAGAGCGTATGTTGTAAATGTCCGTGGACGTTTATTGTTACTCGTACAGCTCAAACTGTCCATTACGTATACCGCACATCCAACTACGCATTGCTCAACAGGGGCTTCTTTTTTTTAGAGGTTAGGTTCCCACGTGAGCGAAACGCACCAAGGATTTCTAAATAAAACGCTGGAGCATTTGAACCCGGTACCTCTTGCTTCTCGCGTTTGTAGTAATTTTTATGTGAAACTCCCCCGCTGCAGCACGGCTTTGGAATTTCACTGCTGACTAAGAAGTCGCAGGTCTGATGGGAAGCCACAGAGGCCTGTTTCTTAAAGGAGTGGAATGCAAAAACGCCTCAGCGTCGGTCTTTGAGCGCGTGATAGAAAAGAAGAAAACTAATGTTACTCAAAATTGGGGGCACCATACGATGGCGCATCTCATAATTCGTGAGTC
Organism: Dermacentor silvarum; assembly: GCF_013339745.2. Taxonomy (NCBI): domain Eukaryota; kingdom Metazoa; phylum Arthropoda; class Arachnida; order Ixodida; family Ixodidae; genus Dermacentor; species Dermacentor silvarum. Next base: position 111,574,176 of record NC_051161.1, read on the forward strand.
TCTTTGGAACGGTAAACATTATAGGTCCATTTTTTATCACTGCGTAAGAAACGCAAAGTATTGCGGCACCTAAATGGAAGTGGCGTTAAGTTCAATAAATCTCGTCACATAAATTTACAAACTTGTGTACGCGATACATGGCCTGCCAGACATCACGTTTTTTATGGTGTATTGTCGCCTGCAATTCAGTCATTAGAGTTTTAGAATACGGGCCCCAAAAGTTGGGGGCCCCAAAGAGCTTTTCGGGTGTTAGCGTTGGGAAACGCAGGAGTAAAGAGTTTTAGAATAGGGCTTTGCTTTTGCGAATAACGTCTTGCGCTTGCAGTGCCACTACGGTGTCAAAGAAAAACTATTATAAATATTAAAATAAACTATACCATTTTATTATAAGAAGAGTAATTTTGACTTTCGTGGTTTTGCATTTTTTTACAATTGAGAGGTTATTGTATTAGCAGGAAGCGATTTGTTGCGCTTAATTTTGAGTAACCAACTTTACGTGCCTTCACTAGCCAAGCTAATCCACGTTAGGCCTACAAGTCATGAAATCGACAATCGATTTCGGAATCAGCGGCGTCTAATGATTCACTCTTCATTACACTCGTTAGTTGCGAGAAAGCGCTAACCGCAGTCACTTTTCCTAGCTTATGAACTTCACGCGTTTCCACGAATCAAGACCAGTTTGGTACTCGGGAAGCGTCGCTTCGATGGGTGCCGCCATGTTTGTTGACGGAAAGCTTTCTGGGCAGCTTTTGGGGCTCCCGCTAAATCGGTCAAATAGCGTGCCCAACGCAAAACCCAAACGCAGTTTGCGTCTCGCGCATGCACAGTGGTGTCAACGCTATTTTATGGGGGGCCCAAAACGTTTGGGTCCCCTATTCTAAAACTCTCTATTAATACCACGCCAGTGCATCAGATTGCGCTTATTGTCCTTTTGATTACCTTAACTGCAGTACTAAGCCTCGTGGGAAGTATCGTAGTTAGACTAATTATTGAGGTCTAATTGATGGTTTCTAAGAAACAAGGAGCTTAGATAATCCCACTTATGTAGATAGAAGTAGAGATAGAGCCACACGCAGAAATCAAGGAGAGACAGGTATGACAATCAGGTGAGCACCCCGTTTGCTACCATACCCCGGTGGTAAAGGAAAGGGGGAATATAAAGAGGAAGAAAGGGAGAAAGTAAGCCACGCGCGCACGTAAGAGGACGCTAACTGGCATGGGTGCAAATAAGGTCGCGCTGTACTTAATGAACCGTCCGATCGGAATGTTCCACTGCACCTAAAACTATAGCAGGAACTTCTTCATCAGAATTCGGTTTTATTTCGGTTTCACTTCTACCTGAAAGGTGAGAGCACCAACAGCACTGCGAGCTGGAACGCGGCACACTGACTGAACCAGGCAGATGCGTTCCGAGGGCTTTGACAAGCGGAATGTGAACTGCGGCACCAGGAAGCTTTAGAACTCTCTCAAGTGGCCAGACGATCACAGCCATAAGCCTGAAGAAAAAATGATAACTTGATAATTTGTGCCTTACAATCTTTGCGAAGTATCAATATACATCAATACAAGAAAATGTCGTCTATAAGGTGAACGCTTGCGTTACGTTCTCTCGAACAGTGCAAGCAGTATGTACTCTGCCTTGTGCTTGTTTCTCGCAATTTATTTTATTTTCCGCTCTTTAAAGAACACCTTCTTTTACGCTGGCACGCGCGTATGCTGCGTATGCTTCTTCTGGCTGGAACCACGAATATAAACTCGAATTTTTCTCATGGCATAGCAACTTTTTGTGCCAATGCTTTCATAACGAGTAAGCGAGACTGGAATAATATTGCTGGTTCCTTGCTGCAGAACTCACGTTGGTGGGTTTAAAAAAGCCGCTCCTCACTATTATTGTGTGTAAAAAAGGAACTCAGCGTAAGGACTCGGGGCGTTCGAATTATGAATTAAATAAATAAAATAAGCAAACTTGTTGGAACATTCATTTTCACATGCAACACACACTCATGGTCGTGAAAACGAAAATGACGAACAGTTTAACAAAAAAGCGCAATGTGGGTGTTTTAGAGCGATTAGCATTTTATAGCGAAGCTTTTACGCGCCCACTCCTACGGCGAGCGTCAGCGTCCTCTGCGTAACCGACCGAACGAGCACAGCGAAGGATGAAAGAGAGAACGCTGGAGCGCAGCGGGGATGAAAGATGGCGATAGCGAAGAGAGGGCAAAGAGGAAAGCGGAGAAGGGTGCAGCGGGAACCATTAGGCGGCAAGCGGAGAAGAAGAGAGATGACAAGAACTTTATTTGAGTCCTGAGGAACTTAGGTCTAGGCGAGCCGAAGGCTCCCCCAGATTAAGTCGGTGGCTCCGCCCACGATGGGACCGGGAGACCAAGTCCCGTCGCGATGTCGTGGGCTCTCTGGACAGCCTGGAGTTGAATTTGAAGATTGCTGCTCTTGAGGGATTCCTGCCATTGCTCTTTCGTGATGGGTGGAAAGGCGTTAAGGGCTGGGCACAACCAGAGCATGTGATCAAAAGAGCATGAGTCATGATCACATTTGGAGCACAACTGTGAATGGTCAGGGTCTATCCTGTTAAGGGACCGGGGAGTGGGGTACGAACGGGTTTGCAGAAGTCTGAGTGTGCTAGCCTGAGCTTTGTTCAATTTGGGGTGGGGGGGGGGGGGTGGAAATGTCCTCCTGCCGAGACGATAATGGGAAACAATTTCGTGGAAAGTACATAATGGATCTTTGTGGATGTTGACCTCGTTCCAAGCCTGGCTACCCCCGACAGCGCGGTACGTGAAATCGCGCGCTATCCGGTGGGCCTGCTCGTTAGGATTGCATCCGAGCGGGTTAACTGAGGCATCGATATGGGCTGGGAACCACGAGATGGGATATCCTTCTTCGCTGCTCTCCCGAGTTCTTTGAAGTGCTTTGTTCACAATATTGTTCGCCTGTTCAGACACGAGTGCGGCCGAGAAAGATCTAACTGCTGTGCGTTAGTCCGAGAAGATGATAGGGGGAACTTTTGCGCTGTGAAAAGCGAGAGCGATCGCCGCTTCCTCCGCCACATGGGCAAACTTAGTATAGACAGAAGCTGCATTAAGCAGGTTGCCCTCCGCGTCTACAACCGAGACAGCGAACTTATCCCCACTGTCATATCTGGCAGCATCGACAAAGAGGGCCCCTAGTTTCTGCTGATTGATCTTTTTAAGGATCGACTTGGCTCTCGCGAATCTTCTACCCTCATTATGCACTGGGTGGATGTTTCGCGGGACGGGGTCAACCATGATGCGAGTTCTGGCTTGCTGGGTCAGGCTAATTTTGGTCCCCGGTTCATGTCTGGGTTGGATACCCGCTTCTTCTAAAATCTTGATCCCTGGCTTAGAGGATGACAGTCTCGTTATTTGAGCCACTGTGTGAGCTTCTATTAGCTCATCTATAGTGTTGTGGAGTCCTAGCTCCAGCAGCTTCTCGGTGCTCGTGGACTGCGGAAGGCCAAGCACGCGCTTGAGACCGGTTCTGATTAGAGAATCGAGAGGTGAACATTTCATTTAGGATCAATAATGAATCTGGTGGAGGCTCCATTACTTTTGTTCGTCAACGCATAAAACGACGTTTTGTTAAGAAAGTAACTGGATCGCCAGTGCATTTCTCGGTAAAGTTCGGATATTAATATCTCGAAAATGGTGTCATCCTGAGAATTCATTCCAAACAGATCCGCCTAGCGAACTCAACTGCTAGGACTTGTAAATTGCAATATGGGCCATAAGGTAATAAGTTAAAACTTAATTAGAGAATTTTTGCTAATTCGTCACTTATACATATGAATTTTTTGTTCAAGTAATGCCCACCTCTTCGAGTAGACCGGGTCATAAACTAGAATTGTGCTATCTGATACAGGTAACCTTGAAACTTTTTTTAAAGTGTTCGCTGAAACATCGGGCATAGATTTACTTGGACACTATACAGACAACTAAGGTGATTTACTTGGCCACTATACAGACACCTATGTGTATATATGTCACCGAGAAGGAAGGGACCCGAGGGGCCCGATTTTGAATAATCATACCATAAGAAGCCAACAAACAATGACACCAAGGACAACATAGGGGAAATTACTTGTACTTACTAAGTGCATTAAGGAAATGACAAATGAATGGAAATTAAACTGTATCAAAAAACAACTTGCCGCAGGTGGGGAACAATTTTCTCTTTTGACCCGGTCTTCACATTACGCTTGCGATGCTCTTACCATTGAGCTGCCGCGGCGCCGTTTTCCCATATATATATATATGAACGAGAAGAAAGGGAGCCGAGGGGCCCGATTTTTATTAATCATATCATAAGAAGCCACCAAACAATGACACCAAGGAGAGCATAGGGGAAATTACTTATACTTACTAAGTGAATTAAAGAACTGATAAATAATGGAAAATGAAAATGGATGAAAAAACAACTGGCCGCAGGAGGGGAACGAACACACGTCTTCGCATTTCGCATGCGATGCTCTCACCATTGAGCTACCGCGGCGCCGTTTTCCCATCCACTTCCCGGGGTATTTATGTTTACAACTATAACTAACCCTGGGACTGTTAGACGGCGCCACCACTCACAAACCTAGGCAGTGGATGTGCAACATTCTTTAATTCAATTTGTAAGTACAAGTAATTTTCCCTATGTTTTCCTTGGTGTCATTGTTTGTTGGCTTCTTATGATATGATATATCATGACGATAATATATAGATAGATAGATAGATAGATAGATAGATAGATAGATAGATAGATAGATAGATAGATAGATAGATAGATAGATAGATAGATAGATAGATAGATAGATTCAGAACGCCTGAAGTAGGCAAAGAATTTTAATTGCATTGAAAGAGTGTTTCTTCAGGTGGGCTTGGAAATTACTCTTCGAGGACTAAAATGACAAACAGCATATGCAGAAGCGCGAGAAAGGAAAATCAATTTCACGCAGAACCTAGATTAGATAGAGGAACACAATAATGACAGGCTGCATTTCGGCTGCCCAAGCACGAGCAAAACTTAAACGACCTGGCCTGTTCTTAAACGTTTTCGGGGCAATTCGGCGTGCTAAGCGCGTCCTCACCCACAGACGACAGGGCGCTGCAGGACGCTGCCAACTGCAAAATATCAGACCAAAGTGTGCTAAATACAAGAAGTTTCAACCAATTGTGTATCTCGTCTCGATGGCACCACGTACTGGAGGCGTGTCCCCGACTGCTTGGTCCCTCGACGCCTCCACGAGAGCAAATGCTTCGCTGTGTAATTCAAGGAACGATGCTGCGCTGGCCACTAATGTCACTGTTCTGCTGCTGTCGAGGCCGTCCTCTTAGGACCGGCTTGGAGCGGCTTCTCTGTTTTGATGGGGCGCCACTCGCTGTTGGCGAAGCCGACGCTAGCCACTCTGAGGAGGAGGGGATCTCACCTAACTTGCTTACGCAAGTGTCGCGTCTGCCGGTCAGACGAAGCAACTTCTTGCGCAATAGTCTGTTACTTACTTTTTCACTTGCGCTGTTGGCCTCTCAGAGCTGGCGTTTCCTAGTCTGCGCTGTTCACCCTGGCCAAAATTACAGCACGCACACGTCGAGTAGTTTGCCTGAAGGCTTCATTTTCTTTTCATGACATCTTTTCCAGCTTACAAAGATTTTGCTTGTGCAAGGTGCAGACGTCGTCGACTAACCCTATCTCGACGCAAAACTCTTGCCGCGCATTGAAATATTTTTATTTTAGTTCCTACGCTACTAGTATACGTAGGTACTGTTGTTGCTGAGCGAAGTGATATCTTTATTAGAAGGTGGACCACTGGTGAATTATTTCCGGCGCAACTATAGTTTTCTGGATGGAAATAAGACACCGTCTGCAACGCTTCGCGTGCTTGTGCGGTTTGTCAGCACGACAGACTTGCGCGTTTTAAAGTGACGCATTCGCTAGGTGTTGTGAGGAGGGGACGATCAGCGTGTGGTGCTGGGTACTTTAGCATTCTGGGAAAGGACACAGTACCGCATGTTAGCTATATGTTATGATGTAATCACGGCGTTTCCTACGAGAATTACTATAGAAGTAAATCCGCTGCTAGTGCCTACGGGATCTGGAAGTATTGCGGTTGAGAGAGCGATGGGAATGATGGTTATCACATTGATTTACCTAAACTTCGTCTTTCGTCGTCCTGGCTGAAAACGGCTTTGTGACTTTGCAAATTGATAATAGTCAAAATACGGCTTTAAATGCAAAATGTTGCAATAATATTGCATGAGTACAGATATGTATCGCTTTTATACGTGTAGAAAGACGTGGTTCTTTTTTCCTGGAAAGCGGGATAAATTCTTCACCCTATCAAATTTCCTAGTTCAGGGTAACTAACCGGAAGTATACTCTGGGGAGTCTCTCTTTCTTCCCTATTCTTTTATCTCCAGTTTTCCCTCTCCCTGTGCCATTAATAAAACATATTTATGTAACACGCTGAAAAACACATTGCCCCTATTTCCTAAGTACATAAAATTGCTGCCACTTTTGCTTCTCCCAAGCCAGTAACACAAAACCCATAATACCCCCCCCCCCCCCTATTTTTGCAAGATGTAAACTCGATGAGCGACCCAAGTATTTCAGGACACCATGAAAACACGCCTGTACAGTAGTAGAAGTAGCAATTCTCATCCCAACCAATGGGTGGGAAGCAGGGATTATGCACGCGAGGCGCAGTTGCCCTGTAGTGTAAACTGAGCCAACGGCTTGGAACAACGTGCAGCAGTGTACAGACTCTTGCACGAAACTTTTGTTAATGTGGCCCTTTACACTTTTTAGTTAATTGATTTATTCGTAGGGTATGTAACTGCTTACCTCGCATTTATAGGATATCAGGCCACACTCTTGTAGGCCTTCGGCGGTGACGCTTTACAGAGAAACTGTTAACCTCTCGATGGGCGGCATTTTTCGTGTCCTGTCCGTGAACAAAAATGATCAGCAGAAACAATGGCTCATACCCTCCTACGCAAGCAAAAATGCAATTGTTCATCCCCCTCGTAATGCAGATGCTACAAGCACTCAGCAAAGTGAAGCGAACAGTGTGTACATTCATCGGAATCAGGCATACAACGTGAAAAACAGAGTACATATTTCAATAAAGAACGAGCTCAAAACAAGCATCTCTCATCATGAGCAATAGTGCATACCCCCGTAAGCAAGCAAAAATGCAATGGCTCATACCCCTGTCAGCAATGGCTCATCCCCCGTAAGCAGGCAAAATATGCAATGGCTCATACCCCCGTAAGGCAGATGCTACAAGCACTAAGCAAAGTGAAGCGAACAGTGACATACATTGATTGAAATCCCCCATACAACACACAGAACAGCACACGTTTCAATAAAGAACAAGCTGAGAACAAGAAACCCAACCATCAATAAAGCATTGCATACCCCAGTTCAGCAGTTGTAGTGGCGGTTTCGCAACAGCTTCGCTGGACGTCCACTTTCGCAGGGTCGGGATGACGCGTGCATTTAGCTTTACTAGCACGATAAAAACGTCGCGCATTATTTCGTTGACCTGTAATTGCACGCGTATTTCAATCGTGTTTAGCGAGCTCCATTTTGGCGCTATTTATTTGGAGCGAATGGCCGCGGCCGGATTTACTCGAGTTAGTGAATAATCTCGCGCTGACAGCGTGCGTCTCTTGCCTAGTCAGCTCCAGCATTAAAAGTACAGGGACACTCCGAGCTGAGCTCACCTTTCTCACATCACGCATAAAATCTGCGACCCCGGAGGAATCCCTGGAGAAATCCAGCCGACCGTCTCGCCGTGTCGTTGTCACCGTCCCTACAACGCGGTATTGCACACACCTCGTTTTGTCATGACAGGGCGTCCTTTCGGCGACATGAAAGCACTGCCTTAGGCAGATGTGGCACCCCTCTGGGATTACGCACAGAAGACGCCAGTCGCTCGGTACGGGAAGACGATCCCGGCTAACCAGCTTACGCCTACTCGATGTGCATCCCAGCCAAGCGACGCTTCAACTGCTTCGGCAATGTTCCTTGTTTCTTTTCTCGGTGCCTTGAGACCCTCGAAAGTGCGATGCAGTCTATTTTGATCAGCCTAGCACCGCATCGTGCTTGTCTCACAATTACCTTGCAAGTTTCTCTCTGCTTTTGTTTCTTACCTTGTTACTGAGCCTGCAGGAAGACAAAAAGTGCTGTTGAAAGTAGTCACGGAGACATCACTTATATGCAAGGACCTGTATGTGCTCCGTTTATCAAGAGATAACTAATCGGAGGTGCTATAATTACTGGCGCTTGCATTATTACACATTTTTACGCAAAAATCTGATTCTTCTATACTGTGCAGAAAAGTAATTGCCAAACCAACTTAAAATATTCGTATTATTTCTGATACATGGTGGTTATGCATATTATACCGGGTGCTCCACCTAACTTGAGCAGTACTTTAAAAATATGCAAATGCTACGCAGCTAGACAGACCCAACGTAATATTGTTGGCCGTCGCTTGGAGTATCGGTACCCTACGTTTAGCTAGTGCTTCAGAGTCAGCTATAAAGAAAGTGTCGCAGTGTGCAACAGCTCGTTCGAATTTACAGGTTAAAAAGTGTGCAAGTCCTTACGACGATGGCAGCGACAGACCCAGGAATGGCATTTGTTCTGTGTCTCTCACTTTATTCAGCTTAGAGTTCTTATGCAAAATGCGTACGCCCTCCCACCTTCTAATGAGGACGAGCTAGCATCGACTGCATGACATGCCAGTGCCTTATAACGGCGAGAAGCAGCAGGACCGGTGACAGAATGCGCAACAGTACAAATCATTCTTCTGTGCGAGCATCAACTGCAACGCTATTCTTTCATGAGTGTAAGACACACGACCTGCCAGGGTTACCTGCGCCGTTCTATTTGCCAAAACCCGGGGGCAGAACACACGTAGACAAAGATCTGTCATCTCCGATTTGTGTTTCATTTTTATTTCGTATTACTGAAACGCGTGCATGTGCCAGAGAATAAAGATGAAAAAAGAATGCGAAAGAAAATTTCCAAGTTTATGTGACGTTTTCTCATAAAAAATGGAACTGATAATAGAAAGCACTTACAGCTGCATGGCCTGGCCAATTGTAGCGGTGCGAAATGCTATTTCGCGGACAACTAAGGCACAGTGTTTGTACACTTCGACGAACAGTGTAGCAGATGATTCGCACGAGAGGTGGTATTGTGCGTGCGCATACCTTGCCAGTGATTTACCACACCTATTTCTTGATGGGGGCGTTAACCAAGGGGTTTCTTCCAAATGATGATAGCTTCATTACTGTTCCGCTTCAATATCCGCCCTAACTGCTTCTCGCCGTTATAAGGCGCTCATGTGGGGCGGTCAATGCTCGCGCGTTCTCGTTAACAAATTGCGAGCGTGTGCATGTGGTTGAATACTTTAAGCGTGAAAGGCTCGCTTTGAGCATAATCTGATAGGTGCAGATTATGTATGAAAAGCTAGAATTGATCTTCTCTGAATAAATTCAGAGGGTATTACACTACTAAGCATTTAATAAAAATTAATATGAGCTACAGTGATGATGCGTGCAATAACAATACATATGTGCTTTCTATGGTGCTAATATTGTACGCCATATCAGAGCCTCTGTTATAACGAGTGTTACTAGAGCGAATACTGTAACTCCTCGCTCAAAGAAATCTGTGAGGGATGACTCAGCGAACAAACATTTTAAAAATAAAGTATTTATATCTGTCTCTCAGCAGCGCTTCTCTAAGTTGTTGAACAGCCCTTCTCGATTGTGTTAAAGAGGATACATTGTCACTCATTCCTCTGCTCTCCCGTTGCAAGAAATATTGCACGAGGACGCTTCGCTGCTAACATCGCAAGCAGTACTATAAGGTTGTACCGAAGTAGCCGCCTAAACAATGGGGCCAACAAAAATGTTTTTTTTTTGTTGGCTCACACGCCTCTTTCTTGCTTCATCCCTTGCAAATTCCTTTTCTAAAGGTCTCAATAAAGCACGCTAGAGAACTGTTCAACTATCGTAGCAAGGAACCTTGCTCCGTGACAATTCCACGCGGCAAAAATCTCCGCACACCTGAGCTGAACGAAGGGAAATAAAGGGCATGAGGTGGGAATCTCACCCTCTCCTGTCTAATGACGTCTCAGCGCTTTGGCTTAGGTACATGAAGCATCTCTATAACCTCTGCATTGGAACACGAGGTTCAAGCGCCGAATACCTGCGCATGCGTTGTCTCCACTCGCACCATGCATAGCACGGCAGGCTCCACGCGCTCACTTCATGCTCGCTAATAGTGATATATTATTCAAGGACGCGGCAAATGCTATCTAGGAGCTGCTCCGGACTGCCTAGCCGAGTATAACTTTCCCGAGGTGCGCCCGCAAGCCTTACTCTTAAAGAAAGGGGTATAATACTTGCAGTATAATAACACGACACTCACGAGTAGAAAAGCGGCAACGTTGTCGGTGATATACGGGGTGGTACCGTGTCCTACAGAGACGTATAGAGAGGCCGACACGAGACGCAAGATAAGTTTTCGCAGCTGTTATGGCTAGAACGTGTTTCGTGGATGCGATGGAGGTAACGAATGATAACAGCTTGAGAAATGAGCCCAGTGCTTGCTTCGTGGCCGCTCAAATATTACAATCTGCTGCGGTGGTGTCTGCTGCCGTGTCTCGAAGAAAGCTAGAAGAAAAAGAAGACGCGTTAATTAGATTTCAAGAGTTTACCTTTATCATCTGCATATCGGCTTATCCTATGTATGTTTGCTCGGAAAATAAAATACAATAATATAAATACATAATCGCCACCAGATCTACACATAAATATACAATTGTAAGCTTGTTCTCTAAAAGAATTAGTCGCTAAAAAATGAAAAGAGAAAAAACGAAAACGCAAGGCCGCTCGCGTGAATTTTGACTCCAGGGTCTCTAAATAGGAAGTTCTAACCCTCTTAGATGCCAGATCATGAACCTTGCGCTTACAAGGCGCCCATATTACGCGCATTTGGGAAGCCTCTTTGTTTCTTGCGCGGCTGTATTGCAATTCCATTGCAGTGCATTCGACGAATGACGGCCCTGGCTTACGATGTTTTGTTGCACATATTTGCCTCCTTTTGCAGATTTCATATTGATTATATTGTTTTCTCTGTAATTAGATTTATCACATCCAAGAAGTTTCACACAGCATGACATGAATCAGTGCAAACATCGTGCATAACCTGGCAGCGCAAGCAAATTTCGCTTAAATACACAGATTGGAGGCACGTATGACAGGTACCGACGACGATGCATGTTTCAGACATGAAGCATTGCTAACGAAAAACTTCCCGAACATTAGAAACTGTAAATTTTAAGTGCAATGTAGAAATTTCTCACGGCCACTTGACTGATGAAAGAGAAACGAGGCAACGTTCACTACTTGCTGTTGCAATTTATAGGCCGATATATGCGACTATACGACGGGTATGAGCGCGTTTGATTAAGTCACGTGGTAGACAAGACAATGAAAACGCCTTCGTGTGCTCCCTGGTATTTCGAGAACATCTTACAACTGTAGGCCTGGATCTTGCAGAGTAAGACCACAATGCGTCATGTTGTGTTCTTACTCATCAAGGGGGTGACTTCTGTTGGATTCACGCCCGCGCGCTCGAAGCGCGATCCAGCTCCCTCTAGTGGAGATCAGTGGGTTCAGTTATGCCACAATAACGCAGAGGCGTGAATTATATCCACTGTGGCCGTGGTGGACAAATCTCGTTTTTCTTCGCGCGATTGCAAGGGTGAATATGAGAATGAGGATGTGGTCTGCCGACATTGGCGGTGGCGTGGTGACGACTGCGTAACGAACAGAAAAGAGTGAACGACGAAGTAGACGATGTTTTCCGGTGCTAGCTACTGCTGCAGTAAACGCATTATTTCCATTAGAGGTGAAGTACATCACACTAGGCAAGGGCCAATCGCTGAAACAAGACACATGGAGTGTTGTGTATATCACGTAGTCTAGCGGTCGACCCTTGTCTAATACGTAGGAATTGAGCTGTCAAGCAACAAAATTGTCCTGAATTTCGGCGTCAGTGAAGTAAAATTTTTAGACAATCGTCTCATCGCGGAACCGCGAAGCTAGGTGAAACTATACGGTCGAATTATGTATGTTGAGATTTTTATTCATTTCACAAAAGTGACTCGTTCCCCTTACGCTTCACTGATTTATTGGGTCTAACGTTTCAAGGCAACACCGAAGACTATGAGAGACGATGTAGTGGAGGACACAGAATGAATTTTCACCACCTGAGGTTCGGTAACTTCCACCTGAGCCTAAATGCACTAGCGTTTTTGTCATGGCGTTTGTCGCGGCTTGTAATCGAACCGGCAACCTCGTGCACAGCAGCTTAGCGTCATAGCCAAGGTCGATTCACATAGGTCGCGAAGCTTCGGGCAAAAAGCGCTGCAGAACGAATTGTCACCGACATCAGCAAGGGTGGTTATGGGAGCAGCGATTGAAGGCCGACTATGTTTCTAACTGTCAGCAGACAGTTAGATTCATTCAACGAAAATAAGGTTCCTAATCAATTTTATATACGCATGGCGAGAAAACAAGATACAATTCTGTTTTACTTGATCTTTATCAATAAATACTTTTTTTTCAGCGCCAACCGATAGCGGCAGGCATTCAAGCCGCTATCACTTGCAATGCAACGCAGCTCTTGAAGAGTGCAGAAAGGCGTGCTCGTAAAGTTCACCTGTTACAATACGCCCCCCTCACATGTTGTGTTGTTTTGCTTGCCGACGTTTGTCTAAATTTGGTGACGCGGATACCTTCATTCTTTCTTAACCTTTCTTAGTCAAAAGCAGTAAGTTGCGACCGCCAGATAATTGTTTAATTTAGTTGTTTTCGTGCGACAGCGCTGGCCGACGGGCTTGGCGTCCGATGAAAGGCCGAGCACTCTACGCCCAAAGCTTTCGTCGGTCTCCAAAGAAAGTATGTTCTGTGTAGGGACGCGATTTCGGCACCCGTACAGCTGACCTTTTCCTGCATCGCTTTCCGCGCTGAAAGCTCGGAACGCCAATCAAGTTCTATGGCGGGGCGTTTAAAAGAGAGAGAGAGAGAGAGAAATAGAAGAGAGGAAAGGCAGGGAGATTAACCCGACGCACGTCCGATTTGCTACCCTGCACTGGGGAAAGGGGCAATAGGGATGAAAAGAGAGAGAAAGAAATAGAGAGAGCACAGTTTCGCGGACAAAGAAACTTCGCACGAAGTCTACAGACGGTCGCCAAGACCTGTCGACTTGAGATAGTGCAACAAGGCTTTCGTGGCTTTCTGTGCCATCAACGCATACGGCTATGGTCAAGGATCTTCATTTCCGAAAATGGTCGAGAGTCCAGCCGGTTCAATCCTGTCCGGAGAGCTTCACGCTCGATGTCGAACTGGGGACAGAGACATAAGACATGTTCAATTGTTTCTGTAGTTCCACAAGAGCCGCACATGGGCGTATCCCCAATTCCAATGCGGAATGAGTAGGCCTTTGTAAATGCCACCCCGAGCCAGAGGCGGCACAAGACTGTCGCCTCAGAGCGAGAAATGTTTGATGGCACTTGTAGCTTCAAGGACGGGTCAATTTTGTGGAGATGACTCTTCGGGAGGTTAAGAGAAGACCAATATTTGTATGTCATAGCTTTAGCCACGATATGAAGTTTTCTGCAGCGTCGGTCCTGGATAAGGGGATTGGGACTGGTCGGCCTTCCAGATGAGCAGACCGGGCGGCTTCGTCGGCGAGGTCATTACCAGCAATGCTTATATGTCCCGGTAGCCACTGAAATATAATTTCATGCCCTTTAGCGATAGCTTGATGGTGGTCTTCTCGTATCTCATATACCAGCTGCTCATGAGTCCTGTGATAAATGGCAAAATGCAGACTCTGAAGTGCTGCCTTAGAATCACAAAATATGACCCATTTATGAGGTGTCTCTTGCAGAAGGTATTGTACAGCAGCACGCAGGGCAGCAAGCTCTGCCGCTGTTGATGTTGTCACGTGTGACAGTTTGAACTTGAGTGTGGTTTTCGTAGCCGGAATGACAACGGCACCTGAAGAACTGGTATATGAGACGGAACCATCGGTATAGATGTGTATTCGGTCCCAGTAGGTCTCATTCAATAACAGCAGCGTCATCTATTTAATAGCTATTCTTGGGTGATTGGCCTTCTTCTTTACTTCCGGAATACTTAGGCGAACCTGAGGCTGTTGCAGGCACCACAAGGGTAATGAAGGCCTTGCTGCTGGGGTGTATCCTGATGAAAGGCAATCTGGATTGGTGACGATAACTTCAGAAAACGTGGAACGAGGTCTCTGCGAAGGCAAGAGGGCCAAGTGATGATCGGGGAAGCGGGAAAGATGGCGGATATGCGCCCTGAGACAATCCACTGCAACGTATGTTTGGATCGGATGATCTTTGGCGAGGACGATTGTTGCAGGTGTTGACGCGCCGCGAGGAAGTCCTAAGCAAGTGCGCAATGCTTGGCCCTGTAAGCTCTCCAACGAGCGAACATTTGACTTGCACGTATTGGACAACACTGGAAGGCTCTAGCGTAGGTATCCTAGAAATAGAGCTCTGTACAACTGAAGCATGGAGCGTACAGATGTGCCACATGTTTTCCCGCACATGAATCTCAGTACCTGGGCTATGGACGACAGTTTTTTCTTCAGGTACGAGCAATCAGGGCTCCAGGAAAGATTGCGGTCGATTATTACACCTAAAAATCGATGGGTCTTTTCGTAGGCAATAGTGTGTCCATTAATATAGACTGGGTATGGTGTCATAAGTTTCCTTGTGTATGCAACCAATGCGCGTTTCTCGGTTGACACAGTCAAGCCTTGTGCTTGAAGATATGCTGATGTCAAGGTTGCTGCCCGTTGCAAACGCGCACGCACCTGAAGCCGAGTAACTCCAGAAGTCCAAAGGCAGATGTCATCTGCGTATATCGAGAGGCAGATTGTCTTAGGTAAAACATCAGTTAGTCCAATTAGTGTCACATTGAACAACGTCGGACTCAATACTCCTGCCTGAGGCACGCCGCAGTACGTGTAATGTTCAGCTGTGGGACCATCTTCTGTTTGCACAAAAAACGACCGGCGATTTATGTAGTCGGATAACCAACGAAGCATGCGGCCGCCGATTCCAATAGTCTCTAGGGAGGTGACGATGGCATCATGTGCAACGTTGTCATACGCGCCATTCACGTCAAGAAAGAGCGCAACTGATATGCGCTTACAGGTTTTCTCCTGCTGCACAAACGTTGTGAGGTCAATAACGCTGTCCATTGAAGAACGACCCCGACGAAAGCCTGCCATGGAAGCGGGGTAGATATTGTAACGCTCGAGATACCACTCTAGACGTGCAAGGACCATCCTTTCCGTAACCTTGCCGATGCAGCTGGCAAGAGCAATACGGCGATATGCCGCCAAGTCCAACGGAGATTTTCCCGGCTTTAGTAATGGTACCAGCCGACTTAACGTCCATTGCTGGGGAACTGTACCTCTATGCCATGAGTTGTTCAAGGTGTTCAGAAGCGCTCTTCTTGCCTCTTGTCCAAGGTGTCCCAGGGCAGAATAGGTGACGATGTCAGGGCCTGGACAGGATGATCGTTTAGAGACTGCCAGGGCAGCTTCGAGTTCTTCCATTGTAAAGGACACGTCCATTTCCGGTACCTTAACCGCTGGGAGGTCCCTTACATCAACGTTGATGTTGGCAGGCTCGCCAGTGACTCTCGCACAGAATTCCACCGCCACACCAAGCTCTGTTTAGCCATGATGGAGGGCCAAAGCTGCAAATGGGTGTCGTTGTTGTGGGGATGAACGAAGACCGACGTGTCCTCCAGATACGTGAAAGCGGCTTGCGAGGGTCCAGTGTGACTCGCAGAATGTCCTCCATCGCTCACTCTCTAGTTTGTGTATGCGACGCTGAATTTTCTTTTGAATGCGACGTGCGTCTCTCAGATCATAAATTGATTTAGTGCGTCCGTATCGTCGTTCTGCACGCCGTCGGATCGCACGAAGTCTTTCAAGTTCAATGTCGAAATCCGTTCGGCTTGATGACAACGATGATGAACACTTGGAAACTTTAAGTGCTTCTGTGATGGTGTCGGCGATGTCGAAATCTCCCCCACATGCTTCTTCCATAAGCGACGTAAACCTAGTCCAGTCAGTGCTCTTCAAGATTCCACGAGAGAAAGATCGAGTGAGTCCATTAATCATTAAGTAGGTGGGAATGTGATCACTCCCATGAGTCTCGATGTCGCAAAACCATTTAACACGTGATGTGAAGTTCCGTGACACCAAAGTCAAGTCCAGGCAGCTGCTATACCTAGGACCCCGCAGATACGTCGGGCTACCATCGTTCATGATGCAGAGGTCATAATCACAGGCAAGCGATGCAACATTCCTTCCCCTGGAGTTTATGTTGGTGCTTCCCCAAAGCAAGTGGTGCGCATTGAAGTCCCCACTGATGACCCAGGGGCCATCAGTTTCCTTTAATATGTCTTTCAGTCTTTCAGGGTCAAACCGCCGTGATGGGGGGATGTAACAACCAATAAGAGTAAATGCCATTTTGTTCTTTTCAACGCGGAGGCCTACGTATTGGTTGTAGTAATGAGGCTGAACAGCATGCGAAACATAGTTCAAGTCCGTGCGGATGTAAATGAGAACGTTGCTCCGTTCCTCGCATGTGGAAGATCCAAACGCTTCGTAACCAGATAGTCTGTAGGGCTTTGATACGTTCGGTTCACAAATAACAAGTATAGGGAACCGATTCTTCAAGACAAATTGGCGCAAATCCGAGATGCGGGACTTCAAGCCTCTGGCATTCCATTGAAAAATCGTCGCACTTCTAACTTCAGTGCGAAAAGAAAGATCTGGGTGAGCCATGGTGCTTATAGGAGGCTTGCAAGTACTGGATTCAATGCATCCAATATTTGCAATGCGCTTTCAGCTGTTGGTGTCTGCAGCTTCTTCAGTAGCATGCTAATCGTATTCATTAGTGATCGCACCATTACAACCACTTGCCGATCCTGTTCAGTCAATTCACGGGCAGAAGATGCCCGGGATGGCCGACTTCCATCGGCGTGCAGCGATTCTGCTGGTGGCTGCCACTTTGGCAAGGCAGGCCAGGCTTCGGTGTCCGTTTTTTTTTCCAGTGCTCTTGTCCTTTGTAGGCCTTTCTGATGTCAATGGCCTGGGTGGCAGTGGAGGAGGTGACTTGGGACATGGCATACGCATCACCGACGCAGAAGCTTTTCTTGAAGAACGTCGGCGACAGGAGCGTCGCTTCGTGATTTTAGCGGCGGCTTCTCTATGAGAGAAATGATCTCTTGCCATCTCTTTTAAGATAGCCATTTCCTTCTTAATCTTGGGGCATTCTTTCGATCAGGCCTCATGAGATCCGTGGCAGTTTGGACATTTCATAACAGTGGCGGCACATTTATCCGCGGCGTGTGGTTCAGCACAGCGGGGGCACACTGTTTCATTCTCACAGACGCTGATCACGTGTCCGATCTTCATGCAGTTGCGGCACTGTAGAGGCTTCGGAATGAAAGGCCGGACAGCATGCCGAAAGTGGCCTGCCTTAACGTGAGATGGGAGGCAGTTGCCCTTGAAAACAATCTTCACGCAACTTGAGTTGCCCAGGCGGTAGACATCAACAATGACGTCACGATCACTTGCTGCTTTTACCAGAATCGGCAAGTCATTGTTGAGAATGGCCAAGTCTACATCATATATTACACCGGTGATGACATCAGAGCCCAGTGGTATGTGAGAGCGCACCTGCATGCCATCAAGATCTGTTACTTTGCGTAGGGCGCTAAGACCACCCGCATGCAGAACATCAACCGCCAGTACATTTTCGCGGGTGTTCATTCTAATGCCCGTGATTTCATTTGGCACCACGGTCTCCAGCAGCATCGAGACAGATTGCCTGTTAAGCCGCTTCATGTTACCGTTGGGTATCACAGGCATAAACAGAATGGTGTTGGCGTCAGAGTTCCGCATGGGCTCAACAGTTTGTGTACTGGAGGATGAAGAGGACCTGGTGTTCCTTCTCTTCGCCTTGCGGCTGCGCACAAGTTCGAAGCCTTCGTCGTCGGAAAGGTCCTCGCTGCTGAGCGAGTAGATATGGGTGCCTTCGCTGTCGCTGTCAGTCTGGAGCACGATCCGCTTCCTGGAGGCGGCCGTCGCTGACGCCGACGGATCCGGCAGACGCCATGGGCGGTCCACGTCCATCGCCACCGAACAAGGCGCGACGCCTGATCGATATACTGGAGATTTCACAAAATTAGCCAGACGTATAAAAACAACACTCCGCCAAGAGACACTTCGTCGTCCGGGGCGTTTGAATATGCAGAAGTAGTGGCAGGCCTCCAAAAACAAATTTTGCGCCTTTGAGAACAAAATGACGCCACTTCGGTTTTTAACGGATATGACGCCACATTATTTTTTCCTCCGCGTATTCCCTCCGCACACATATGGCGCTAAGCCCCATGAACCACCGATGAACCGCCATGTTTTGAACGTATGGGCTTCAATGGAAGCTTCGCTACCAGGTATATCTACCTTGTCATAGCCATTCAGCTACCAGCGGTTTAAAGGATACATGCATCTGTTGTGACCTCAACCACCAACAAAACGAAACGTCCATTAAAACAAGACCACAGTAGCCCCTTCTAGAAAGCAGCGTGACTTGACTGCTTATTACGCTATTAAAGCCTAACTGGCACGCTGGCAGCAATAATTGTTAGTCCGCATCCAAGGCGGAAATGGCGTTGGCAACACATTTATAAATAATAACGCCCGAAATTTACAGACATGGTCATTGCCAACCATTTCTCAATAGTGAGCTCCGTGAGCATTTGGAAGAGTTTTGCAATGTTATGCACTGAGCGTTAGAAATTCTCTCGGTTTAGTTGGACAGCAACTAACTTCACAATGTTTGACGCAACATATTTTTGTAGGCTTTGCGCTGCCCTAACACTATATATAAATTGTCCAGGGCTACATCTAAACCATGAATAAAATAATAATATAAAAATCACGCTTCAGCACAAGCCTCTCTCCTGAAACACTTAGTCCCAGTTGAGCTTCGACTACAGGGGACTACAGAGGACTACAGGGGAGGCACTGATTTGAGCTCGGCAAACGTGCGGGGTATACAAAACGCGATACGGTGCCTGCGATGTCCCTGGGGATTTCGATGTCCGGAAAGTGGGAGCGTTAAGCTAATGCTTTGGTGGAAATTTACGTCGGAAGCATTTGCAGCACGCAAGCGGACCCAGGCGAGAAAATACTTTTATCCAGAAAACTCAATGCAACTCATTGCCTCTGTAGGAAAGTATAATCACCGCAAATGGAAAGACTCAAGTAAAATGAAAAAAAAAAAAACTTAAAAAGACATAAAATCAGAGAACTGTTAGACAAAGTGCATCTGCAGCGTCGAAGCACAAAAAAAAAAAAGAAAGCTTCGATGGTGTGCATTAGAACCTCTTTTTCACATGGGCCGTAATGGGAGGCTCTCGTGAATCCAACAGGACAGTAATGCTTATGATTTGTAGTTTTAGAGATAAATGATGCCTTTTGGGTGGTTCACGTGTTTCCCATTTGCTGAGAGGTAGAACAGTGCTTCATTTTGACACATTGGTAGCGCATCGTGCTGTTATAGTGTGAGATAAATAATTCGGAAGTTATAAAAGATGTTTGGAATAATATGCATTACAGGGCTTTCATATATCGTCTCGCTTTCTCGAGCCGTCGTTATAGTTACAGCGAATAGCGCATTTTTGGAGCGTAGAAGGAAACGCGAAATCACTGAGATGAGTCAAGACGAGGGACTGGCGCTTCCTTACGACTCATGCTTTTTGGAATTAGTACGTAAAAAAAAAGAACACTTCCTCAAATGGTCAGACATGTGCTCAGTGCAGTCAACCATCCACCAAATGTAAGCGAATAAGCTTATTTTTTATCACATATATCATGTTCAGTTTTCCTAAGCAAAAATGAGGTGTCACGGACACGTGTGTTATAATCCCTGCGTATGAACTAGGCCTCTAACGCTTGGCGGGCCACAACGATGCTAGTGTTTCCGAGCAGCCTAATACATCCGACCGACGGCTTTTATCAGCACTCCTCAAGGTGCGCAGGCATGTGAGCAAGTGTAATATTTCTTAAGGCTAAGTTATGCTGTTGTTACATTATTACAACTGCCTGTATATCCAATATGTTTCTTACCACGTGATAGAGGGGTTTCGTACACAATACCTGCACCGAAGAGAACAAAATGCTTTACATACTTCTTTGCGGCGGTGGTCAACATTCGCTCCCAGTAAATGCGGCAGCGGCAAAATACAGGGGCAAAAAGTTCGTAAGTGGCTGCTAAAACAACCCGTACGCCATATATTTGACCTACCTTTTTCTAAATTGTGCGATACCTTATGAAGGTAGGGCAGAACTTCGAGCTTCTTCTTCTACAGTGTGTGCACTGTCAATTTAGTACGTTTCCTGCCTTTGATTTTTTAGCAGTGTTTGAACAGCGGCTACGTAGACTGAGAATGTATAACCTGCCCCTAGTAGCTAGGAAATTCTCTTCTACCACATGGCTTCATATACCTATATAGTTTGTTCAATTCAGGTTCCTGACCTCAAGATAAAATTACCTTCTTAAACTTCTTAAAACGGTGGGGAAAGGTAGTGCAATGGCCCTCTCTCAGCACGCGGTGATTATGACTAGCAGACATGTTCTTCTACATGCTTGAAGTTATATAGAAATTATGAGCCATTCCACTCTGTGAAGGTGGATTACTAGCGAAACTGTTTAGCACACGACACAGAGGTGACAGAGAATTTGGTGAAAGGTACGAACACATTTGATTGTCTAGAGCGGCGGCGGCGGTCATCTCAACGAAATGGACCACAAACGTACGCGCACGCACATATATTCTGTAATCGGCACATCGACTCGTGGGCGGGAGGCATGACGGTGCCGCCACCCCGGGAGATCGGAAGGAAACCAGGTGCGCATGAGCTTGGAACGACGACAACGAGAGGGCGGTGTGAGCGCAGGCACGGCCGACGGCCCGTTATTGAACCATCTGCGGGATCGGCCCACGAGTCCTGAGCTTTCGCTCGCGCACAAGAACATTTCACAGAAGCCTAGCCATAAACAGCTTTGCTGTAAAAATCTTTAGGGACCAGTGCATGGAGTAGTTAATTTCGATGGTTCATCTGGCTCTCGGGTCTTGTAGCTCATGTAGTTAGGTAATGAGTTCATCAATTTTAAGTTCGCACTTCTCCTGTGTGCTCTTTTGTCGTGCTTTATTTTGTGTTTGTTTCCATGCTATAAATATGTGCTCACTTGACGAACATTGCACACTACTAAGAAGAGCACACCGCGGCGTTGCCGTAACGTTGAACGGTAATTGTACTACTATCCTCATACGTGAATTGTGCAATGTGCTATTGTTCTGTGTTATGTGCGACGATGTCTGATATTTATGATCATTCTCAAACACCGTGCTCAGAAGATGTAAGCACATGGCTACGTAGGCTACGTAAAAATAGCACTAAACCAATCAACATGGCCGCAATATGAAGCACTGCTAAATAATATGGACACCAGAAATGTTTCTGTTCTTCTCTTATTGAGCAGTCTGGTACTGAAGGAATGAGCGCTACAGCAATATCTTATGCTTCATATTCAAAGGAACATGATATACTATCGACTAAAGTTGTAAATGAAGTTCGTAAACTGGCAGCAATATATCCGCGGCGCGGAGCGACATGGCACACGAGCAATCTAGCGTGTTAAGACGTTTTTGCTTTGCTCCCTCTTCATTATCATTTCATTTAATTTTATTACATTAAAGATATCTACGAAAACGTGTATCACGTAAGGAGGGGGTACTTATTTTATCCATATAAATCAATACGCACGAGCAATATAGGTGCAGTCAATCGAAAAACGTTACAAGTTGTACAAGATTCCAACAGGTAATGAATGTATATAGAGCTATAAAACAAGTTATCACGAGCACAGGTGGTATTCGAATGCCTGGTGAAATCATCTTGAGCAGCTGACAGTAGCAATGTACTCGAGAAGGTCACTGCAGTGAGTGGCTGCTCGGGAAAAAATTATGCTGAAAATATCGTCATATGGACACGTAGACGAAGAACGTGGGATGATCAATGCGGATATATATGTGTAACGGAACGGAGATGCAAGTCGCGTGGTGATCAGGGAATAATTAGAACTTGTGGAACAGTGACACGCTAGTCATGAACAACGCTAGAAAGATTGGAGGTCAGCCCGTACTTTTAGACACGCAGCACTTATACAAATATGAAAATGGATGAATATTACGGAACAATTCTGAACTGCCTGATGGGTCGATATTATGTTTTGTGTGCATCTCAATTGGCAAATGTGTACGTTGCCACTAGGGAGAAAACACATTTATGCAGTTCATATTCAAATACGAGTACGTGTATACGAGGACTATATGAGAACTACACGTCTACCAAAGTATTAGACGAGTAAGATGTATTTTCCATGTATGGATAGAAAAATGAGGATACCTATTCACAATGACGACGACAATGACGATCTGTTTCTGGGTCGTCACCAGTGTGGTGCACCGGAGGTGGTTGTTGGTCAGCTACATCACCGCATCACCACGTACTTTCCACTGAGTAATTACTAGAATCAGAGCAGATATTATGCTGCATTGACTTTTCTTTTAACGATAACATTTGACGAAAATAGGCCTTCGTTGTTGTCTTCAATCACAGCCTACATCAACATGCTGTACTGATGATTCCCAAATTCAAAAATAATACGGTGCGACGTAGTGCTGTTTTATATAAAAATGTCTTAGTTGATTATTCCAGCTGCGTATAAGCGCACCCTTTATCAAGCATATTAAATTTCACATATGTGCGAGGCCTGGCACATATGTGACCTGGCACCATCTCGAGTCGTGATGCCCGCCCATTTATGCTCGTCGCCTGCGACCACCACATCACTCTGTCAGTGATGCTCGTTTCACAGGCTCGTTCACTGCCATTTGCTCGCGGAAATATTCCTGAGGCAGGGGAAATCAATAGGTCATCAAGTATGCAAATGAGTGGCACGAGAACATGTATCAGCATAACTAATAAAGGCAGTTGCGGTAGACGTGCTCTGAAACATTCCTTATGAAGGTTCGGCATCCAACCAAAGTGCTTCTTTCCCTTCTCTTCCTACTTTTTCAGAAAGAAAGTTTTCAGTTTCCAAAACTTTCTTTCGTCAAACGTTGGCAGTTTGACGAAGGTTATCAGGTTAGTTTACCTAAAAAGAGATCAGCTTTCACTTTGAGGTAACAGCGTGTAGAATTATGTTTCTTGGGTTATCGATGGTATTGGAGGCATAAAAAAGCAGGTTAATAAATCAGTGCTTTAGAGATCGAGAGAACAAAATTATAACTAAATGAACAATATTGCAGCAGGCTTCAGCGAGTTCTTCAGCTCGGAACTCATATAATGCGACCGCAGCGTTCTTCATTGTTAAGGCCAGAATTTTTGTTTCTTGCCTAGCTTTTTTCTCAAATATTTGCATTTATCCACAACGGCGAACAATAAAGAAGCCATCGATTAAGGGGTGGTTTGTTGTGGGGGAGGGTACGGTGGTGATCTATTCAATTGAAATAGGTATTCATAAAATGAACCGATCGTTATTATTTGAAACGATAACTAAATTCTATGACATTACAGAAAGAAAAGTGTGGATTAGATAATAAAGTTTTCATTTTATCTTCGTGGTGTATGCAACCTTATCTCTATGACGTAGTACTGCACGTTGTAGAGTTCTAAACCCGTGCATAGATAACCTTTATTTGTCAGACTCCTCATCTGTAATATCTCTTCAGTTGAAATCTATAGGTTTAAGGAACCTTTCTTTTTCGCCACTGTTTGGTTCAAGGCTTATGGTCATTTTTGGTAATGATGGTTCAGCATTTTACAATTTGAATATAATTTATTCAGGTAAGCTTCCTGCACCGTGTTTCCTTTCGTTTCTTTTGAGTGTTGTTATGGTGACGTTTTGCGTAAAACTTGTGTAAAATTGTCTTATTTAGGTAATCATTACTGAATAAGACACAATCTAGCACCGGTACATGACCGCAGCGTGGCATTTGAGATGAACTACACCATTTCTTAAATCGTTTGCGTAAATCATTATTCAAGCCACCGGTGATGAAGAAATTTTCTTCTTACTGTTTAGGTTGCGAAGGTTTTTTTGGAGGCACAGGCTGCGTGCTAATAAGCTGTGAGGTCAAAACTTGCGCCACAACTGATGTTACGACCGAAATGGCGCAGTGCCTCCTACAAGATTTGACAAATTTTTTGACCGCCAAGTGCCCTGGGCGGCACTTGCCGGATGTAAAGCCTGCGAGTTATGCTGTGTAAACTACGTGGTGTTATCGCTTTCACGTCGCTGTTCGCCCAGACATTGTCGAAGCTTTATTGGTTGTTTACCACCAACCGCCTGATTCCTGGCGCCTGCTTGGAGGTTGAGCATCATCATTGCAATGTACGCCTCTTTGTTCCGCCGATGCTGCTTTCACGAGAGTGACAACGAAAATTTCCCGTCAACATACCAACATCTTGTCAAGAACGATTTCTATGTGATACACATCATGTCACTCTCGCCCATTACAATATTGCTCGTTCATTCTCCGAAATACATGCACAGGTACGACTGCTTACAGAGTCTGTGTGGAACGCAAAAGTACCTACGAATTGCAGAGAGCACTGTTGCGGCGCACAGCACGGTTGTTAGCATGCGGGGCTCATAAATACACTCTGTCCCAGTAACATGGCTTGAAATCCCATTGGCGGTGCTTGTGCATAATTTTATTTTCTCTTAGCCTGGTGGACATGGTGAAGCTTGGAATGACGAAGCGGCCTGACGATGACAGAAATAAGATGACGCAACAGTCACCATCCCCGTAATCCAATGGGCGGACGGACGGGACAAACAAGGCAAATTATTTCGAGTACTTAACTGCTGTTGCATTAAGATATAACTAATTGACGTGCCTTAGAGGTTTTTTTTTTAAATGAAACTTGTGTTGGGCTAGTTGGTACATGCTTCATACTTGAATGTCCTTGTAGTTTTGTTTAAAGGGACACTAAAGAGAAACAGGAAGTTCAGCTGGAATAAAAGAGCGACCTTCAGCAATGCATGCAGTTTTTGTTGGGTGCCAAAATATGAGTTATTAGCGGAGAAATTCGTAAACAAAGACCAAATATCTCTTCCGCAATTTCCTTCACCCCAGATTTGGCGCTGAAGCAGTGTCGTCACAGATTTCATTGCTCTCCGCGAATCAGAATGCGCCATGATACGTCACCGCTTGCGTAAACGGCCGAGGAGCTGGATTCATCATGGCTGCATGCATGGTCGCTGCGTTTGCGTTCGCCGTGATGGATACCGTTGCTGCCGCTGAACCTTGCAACGAAGAGCTCGCCAGAGAAGCAGGACTGCATTTCAGCGATAACCAGTGAAACGGAGTGCGAAATGATCCTCCGTTCTCGAGCGGTAGGTGTTTCCGCGTGCGATGGCGGGGAGCCGCCGGCCGCGCCGGCGAAAGCAGAACTTCGTCTTCGTCGACGGAAGGCGAAGCGTCAGGTCCTCCAGGCGACGATGTTCCCGACAGAACAAGCGTAGAAAGTTGCGCACGTACTCGGTATGGTTATTTCGTGGCTTTATTTAATGACATTCAGCACTCACCGAGCCGCCAGTTTGCTGCTGCAGGAGCACTGGTAGGGGGTTTGATGAAGGCGGCATTGAGGGAACAGCTGCTCGAGAAAGGACTGGCCTCTGGGGCACGCCAAGATACTTTCCGAGGGCAAGATTATACACATAATCCGAGGGTGAAAAATGCAGAGAGGACACCATCGCTTTCTCTGGCTGTTTTGCCGTTTTATCATCGGCAGAGCACTGAGCCATTGCGAACGCCGGGGAGCCGGGGCTCTCCGCGCGACACCACATGAAAGGACACAATCGAGTCAACACTGGCGCTGCCCCTGAGCATGCGCCTTGGGCCATTTATACAGCCCTCAACATTACACACACGAGGCATTTTCTGGCGGTTTCCCGCGAAGTCAACGTTTTTCGAGCCACGCAACACGCAACCGAACACCGTAGAGCGGAAAATGCGCGCGCAACGATGCATTGACCAAAAACGGAACTACGAAACTATCATGGCCGCATGTATCTCCATGCCATTTTTTATTTATTCAATTTTGTGCTAAACTTGTACTTCCTCGCTTGAAACGGTTTAAAAAGTTGGCAAATGCTGTTTATGTACGTTTAAGGTGTATTTCATTTTGCGCTTTATTAACAGCGATAAATCGCTCTCGACCAATTGCGACCGGCCTGCATTTGCTATCTCCGACGTCACGAACGTGTAGTGCGGGAATTTCGAATGGGCGTCAGCACCTATCCTTCACTTTTTCGATATTTTCTCGCTTATTAAACATATGTTTGCAGTAAAAATGGTATGGCTGTGATCGTGCAAGAATAATCTACCATTTATGCTCCACTTCCGGTTTCTCTTTAGTGTACCTTTAATGCTAGTACATGGTGAAGTGCAGTGTGATGAAACGAGTGCATACTAATGGTGGAAATTTAGAGGGACTGCTTTTGAACAGTTTCATTGTTTCAGTAGCATTAGGTATTAGCATGGAGGAAAGAAAAAAAAACAGGAGAGGCCCTGACGTCACGTTTTTGAAGCCGGAAGAGCAGCGATGTTGGTGTGCCATCTCCCTTTGCGCTTCCAATGAGGCGTTCTGCAGCTCGCCTGAGCAGATGGGCGCGAACTTTGAACTTGCATTGTTATGAGCCCCCGGAAGTGTGTGCTGCCGACGCGCGTCAGAACAAAGCCTACGATACTTCCGTAGCAGCTTTAGTGAAGCAGATGCGCTCCTGTGTTTTTCCATGACACGTTGAAGACGACGACGAAGACCCGATCCGTGATTGCTTGAGTGTATCTGTTGCTGGCCGACACTCACACTCACAGGCCCAAAACACAACTTTCAAGCTTACACACCACACTCCAAAGTCAGCTTTTCTCGCGAACAAAAGGTGCTGCGAGAAAGACACCGGTAGAAAAATCTTATCCCACTTTGCGAAAAACAGCACGTGACTTCCGCCACACCTTCTCCAACATGTCCGTGCTGGCCGGGGCCTCTCCTGGGTTTCCTTCCTCCATGGGTATTAGTAATAAAATACTGGAGCTGTGTAAAGTGGAATAGCACCTATTAGGAATTAGCTAAAGAATCGCAAGAACCAATTTATGGCTTCGCGTAATGTTTCCGTCCCACATATTTACCAGAAGGTAAACTCGTCAGAACCGACAGCAGAAACCGTCATGCCTACCGAGATGCATATTTTGGATGTTAACCTGGCATCATCTGTATGACATTTCATGCTAATGGTTATGTCAGCTCACTGCTGCAACGGAAAAGCTCATGATGCGATGAAAACAAAGAAAAGGAAGTACATGTCTGCTTTCCCTTCTCTTCGTACTAATACTTACTATGTCTATCAATCAGTCAATCTTTATTTCGCATTCATTCATTTACAAAAGTGAACGCTGGGACAAGAACTAAAAACTTTGCACCTTGACAAGGTTCTTGCCCATATTCATGACAACGGGGGCATAATAAAATAAAGTTTGTACACTTTATTGTGTGATGACAGAGTATAAGTTAAAATGTGTGAGGTGAGATGTACAATCAGTGTTACAAAGCAGTGTGTTTAGTCAGTACAAATGACATATAAGAATATACAGTATATATCAGATATACATTATTGTTTTTGATTGTTGAAGGGTTAAAATTTATTATATTACATTCTATTAGCATACGAAAACACAGACAGCAAATAAAGGTGTGTATAATTGTCTTGCAGGTTACATCCTATAAGCGAAAATGTTACACATGGTAAAAAATTTTCCATGTGTAACATTTTCGCTTATAGGATGTAACCTGCAAGACAATTATACACACCTTTACATATACACACCTATACACACCTATACACACCTATACATGTTACACATGGTAAAAAAACGCGGAAATTCAAGATGATCGACTGGGACGTTTTCCGTAAGATCAGAGCGGAGCGTGCACCGACGGCCGTGACAGATTTAGAAAGTTGGTGGAAAGGGATCAGGGATGATGCCGCAGCGGCGACCAAGGAGGTCGTCACTGACCTCGACGTTGACAAGATGGATAACAGGTTGGCCCACCTGCTGGAATCCAAGCAAGCCCTCCTTACGAGATGGAAGGGACAGAAGCATAACAGGAGGCTCCGCAAGAAGGTTTCCGAGGTCAACAGGGAGATCGAAGAGCACTGCAAGAACCTGTGTAAACAACAATGGGAGGAGCTCTGCGAATCCGTCGAGGGCCAGCTCAAATCTGGCAAGAGCTGGGGTCTGCTGAAACACCTTCTCGATGAGGGCAGCACCAGGTCCAGCCAGAGACGAGCCCTTGCGCAAGCCATCCACCTCGTTTCAGACTCTACCCCGGACGAGTTGATTGTCGACAGGCTCATAAAGAAGTATCTACCAGTCGCCGATAGCTCTGCCCCCACCCAGTTCCCAGATTACACGGGGTGTGATGTGCCGGAGTTGGACCAAGATTTCACTGCGGTTGAGATCCGACAGGTCCTCTTCTCCCTGAACAGCAAATCCGCCCCTGGCCCAGATGGCGTCACTAATAAGATGCTCAAGAATCTCGATGATGAGTCGATCGACTTCCTCACCGAAAGGATTAATGAAGTCTGGCGCAGTGGACATGTCCCCACACAGTGGAAGACGGCTTGCACGGTCCTCATCCCCAAACCTGGTAAAGCACCAGGAATCGACAATCTGAGACCAATTTCCTTGACGTCCTGTGTAGATAAAGTCGAAGAGCATGCCCTGCTCAGCCGGCTCACGGTGCACCTCGAGACTAATGACATATACACCCACAATATGATTGGTTTCAGAGCCAGCCTCTCGACACAGGATGCCATGAAGCTGATAAAGCATCAGATCATCGACCGGAGCACGAGAGATACCAGAGCAATCCTTGGAATAGACCTGGAGAAGGCTTTCGACAATATCTCACACGAATTCATTCTCCAGACTATTACCGGCCTCGGGCTTGGAAAGAGGGTCTACGATTTCGTCCGATCATTCCTTAGCCAGAGAACTGCCAAGCTCAAGATCGAAAGATACCTCTCGCCAGAAATCACCCTCGGTTCACGCGGCACGCCTCAGGGCTCAGTCATCTCGCCAACATTATTCAACATCGCAATGATCGGGCTTTCCAAGGAGCTCGCCAAGATTCAAGGAATCAACCATACCATCTACGCAGATGACATCACCATCTGTTGCGCTGGCGGGAGTGACGGCCAAGTTGAGGAAGCCATGCAGAGCGCCATCGATGCAACCGAGCGCTTCCTACGCCCCACTGGGCTCAGATGTTCTCCATCCAAGTCTGAGCTACTTCTCTACAAGAAAAGACCCAGAGGTGGTGGCCATCGTGATTGGAAACCAGCGTCCGAAAGCGAAATACGGCTTTTCACTGGTGACGGGTCCCCGGTGCCCAGAGTGGACTCGCTCCGAATATTGGGGATGTATATCGAGTCTAACGGTGCCAATGGTGCCGCACTCAGAAGGATCATCGCCAAAACGGAGAGTGCTCTCGGCCTCATCCGGAGGATCGCCAACAGGCACTGGGGAATCAAGGAGGACAATCTCATCCGCATTATACATGCTTTTGTGCTCTGCCACCTTTCATACTCGGCAGCCATGCATAATTGGCATGTTGCAGAGAGGAACAAGTTAAATTCCCTCATCAGAAAGGTCTTCAAGCTTGCCCTCGGCTTACCTGTGAGCACTCACACCGAATACCTGTTTAAGCTCGGAGTGCACAACACGCTCGAAGAAATAATAGAGGCGCAAGAGCGTTCACAGCTGCTCAGGCTATCCGGCACCCCGGCGGGCCGCAAGATACTCGATGAGATGGACCTCTACCCTGTCGACCATTGCCCCGACGCCGTGCGCAGTCCCAGCGACATCAGATCTCAACTACACATCGCGCCCATTCCCCGCAATATGCACCCCGCACACAACGTCGGCAGACGTCGGGCCAGGGGTAGAGCTCTACTCGAACATGTACGTAACAACCACATTGAGGCAAGCTTCGTGGATGCCGCGGCCTATGTCCAACAAGAGGCGTTCGCCGTCTCCATCGTCGACTCTAATTCCAAGATCACTTGCTGCGCTACAGTACGCACTTCGAAGCCATTTGTAGCCGAACAGGTTGCAATCGCGCTGGCTGTGCTCGATGGTCGCATAGAGGTAATATATAGCGATTCTAAGGCGGCCATTAAGGCCTACCAAACCGGGATGGTCTCCCCTCAGGCCCTTCGCATTCTCCAAAGCTTGAAAAGTATCTCTCCGCATTCTCTCATTTGGTTTCCCGCTCACTTGGGGTCGATTGAGGGCTCTCCCTCTAACCCTAACGAGAGCGCGCACGAGGCCGCGCGAGGACTCACTGACCGCGCCGCCTCCGCAGTCCCCCTACCCCACGGGGAACCATTGATGACGTATAATGAAATCACTAAGCATTATCATCTGTCAAGACGGGTATTCCCCCTCCCGCACCCTGCCTTATGCAGGGCGCGGGCGGTGACCCTTCGACTTTTACAAGCTCGTGCGTATCCTAACCTTGCGGTTCTTCACGCTATATACCCTGAAAGGTATCCCAGTGCGGACTGCCCTGCCTGTGGACTAACGGCAACATTTAACCATGTGTTGTGGGAGTGTGAAGCCATCGGCTCCGCCTTCAGCGAGGATAGGTGGGCTGCTCTTTTGGGCAGCTCCGAACTCAACGACCAAACCCTGGCCGTCCAGAGTGCCCGCGATCGGGCCGTCAATCTCGGCTTGCCGGTCCCTACGTGGGACTAGCCGGGTGGCGCGGGGTGTCCCCTGCGTCTTCTCTGGACCTCAATAAAGTTATTTCACTCACTCGCTCACATGGTAAAAAAAGAAAAAAAATTCTTGTAAGCTGTGAAGCCAAAACTTGCGCCACAACTGATGTTACGACCGAAATGGCGCAGTGCCTCCTACAAGATTTGACAAATTTTTTGACCGCCAAGTGCCGCTCCGGGCACTTGGCGGATGTAAAACCTGCGAGTTATACTGTGTAAACTACGTGGTGTTATCGGTTGAGGTACAGATGTATAACTGCATAGAAGCATTAGTATTCTTGCATGTTATTAAAACGTAAAACCACTGAATTAAAGGAGGTAAGTAGTTACTTCTCATAGCCAAAGGAACGCTATGAAAATAATTGTTCAATTTGAATTAGGGAGTCTCATATTGTTTTCCTAGTTATTTCAGATATATCGACATCCTTTTCATGTAGTTTATTTAAAAAGGATGGAACGCGATGGGTTAAACAATTTGATCCATAATTCGTACAGGAGAGTGGTAGTAGCCATCTCTTTCTTTCCTTAATATTGTAGGATATATCTGTTCGTTCTGGTAGGTTGCACAAACCCAAGAACGCTTCATTGTTATACTTAAAATACCTGTGGTATTTAAGGGGAAGGTTAACTTCATATAAACTTGGTAGACAATTGATATTAAACTTCGAAAATAGTTGAGATGTATGTGCCTCGAATGGAGCGTTTGCGATATGACGAACAGCCTTTTTTGTGGCAGTAGTAATTTAGTGATATTTTGCTTTGACGTGGTACCCCACACAAGATGGCAATACATTAAATGAGATGATAATAGGGCATTATAAAGAATCAGCTTAACTTTACATGGTATCATCTCACGGAATCTACAAAGCACGCCGCAAGCTTTGGCTAAACGGGATGCAAAAAGTTCCACATGCTCATTCCACATTAATTTTTGATTAAATATAACACCCAAGGTTTTGACGTTAGGAACAAGTTCAATTACTTCAGAGCCAACCTGCAACAGTATGTCTTCGCTCAGAGCTTTTGTGGAGGTGCAAAAGTAACAGCTTTTGTTTTTGTTGTATTTAATTTGAGAGCGTTGACCTTGCTCCATCGGCCAATTCTTTCAGTGTGGACATTTGCCAACAACGAGAGACAGCCGATATTACGAGACTGAAAAAAGAGGCTGGTGTCGTCCGCACAAATTATGAAGTTCGCGTCATTAGATATGTTGACGATGTCGTTAACCTATATATTAAATAATACTGGCCCTAGTATACTTCCCTGGGGAACGCCCTGTATAATTTTCCGGAGACGTGAGTTGTTTGAAACGAGTTGAAACGAGTTGTTTTCAATGGTTAAGATAAGGTTGTAAGAGCTCCAAAGAAATGCCCCGAAACCCATGATGCTCTAGTTTAGTAAGCAAAGTCTGATGATTCAGCCTATCAAATGCTTTAGAGTAGTCCATGAAAATTCCTAGCGTTAGTTCCTTATCTTCAAAACCATTTAAAATGAATTCTTTTTGGGTTAGCAGAGCCAATTCAGTTGACATTCCCGCATGGAACCCAAATTGTTTATTTGATATGATGGAATGTTTATCACAAAATGACTAATTTTTTACAGATAACTTTTTGTAGTCCCTCGGACAGGACAGGCAGTACTGAGACTGGCCCGTAATTCGACAGCATATCACCGGACTTCTGACAGCTGTCACCGGACTTGAATAAGACTGTAACTTTCACGTGTTGCATTTTTTTCAGGAAAAATTCCAGTTGACAGTGATAGGTTAAAAATATGAGTAAGTACTGGTAGCAAGAGATCAAGCACGAACTTAACACGTCTTATTTGAAGCCCGTTCACATCACGGGATTTACTATTTTATGAATAAACGCTGATGGCGTCGGTAAACGCGGTGCACGTTCCGGCATGTGTAAACGGCTGCGTAAGACGCTGTGGCCTCTCCCCCTTAGTAGAGAGTACTGCACGTTTCTAACGCGTTTGTGCTAGCGTGCCCTTAAGCGGGAGATGGTGCAATTATAATGAAGGGCGCTGTTATAAAATAGGAATGACGTCACATATGGCGCGTGTCATTGGTGGAAGTCAATCGTTCGATTTAGTGCGGCGAGACTGGGCGAATTACACGGAAGATTCACGGTTTACCGATGATTCCCTCCGGAGCTTCGCCCACTCATCATCATTCACCCCGTGGATATGCGGTGTTTTTTTTTTCTTCTTTATGGACGTGAACCATCATCTACCCTTGACACCGTACTTCCGTATCACCCGGACGCCTCTGAATTCACCCCGCTTTCTGAAGTTGCTCGACATGCTGAAGAGTGCCGTCAACTGGCTCGCTCATTCACGTCGGATACCCAAGGCATCCAAGAAGATCGCCACGACCACGATCAGACCTGGATTCCTTCGCCGTGGATTCTCACGTCTGGCTTCGGCTGCCATTCCAATCTCAAGGCCTTAGCCCAAAGCTCGCTCCAAAATATCAGGGTCCGTACCGGATCGTCGAATGTACATCGCCTGTCAACTATGTGGTCGAACCGGTGACACCATCTTCGGACAAGCGCCGCCGTGGCCGTGAGACGGTTCACATGAATGTCGTGTAAACTTCATGTGAATCTGTAGGTTTAAGAAAAGCTGTATGTGCGTTGCGTGTGCCCAAATAGTTGGTTACTGATTTGTCGTGAGTACTTATTTCCAGACTGGTGA
This sequence comes from Dermacentor silvarum, assembly GCF_013339745.2. NCBI lineage: Eukaryota > Metazoa > Arthropoda > Arachnida > Ixodida > Ixodidae > Dermacentor > Dermacentor silvarum. The sequence goes on from NC_051161.1 coordinate 111,607,957, forward strand.
AATAATCATTAAACACATTTGCTAATTCTTTGCCTCTTAGTGTTCTATCCTCAACTACGAGTGCAATGTCAACGCTATTGCGGACATCGGAATGCGAGAGCTTTTTTATTTCGCGCCATAATAAACTGCTCCGATTACTCACCTCATTAAATAGGTTCTCGTAATACAGCTTTTTAGCATTTCGTAGAAATTTTGTAACATAGTTCCGGTATTTCCTAAAGGCTGCAAAATCATCAGGGTTCCTCGTTCTGACAAACATATGATACAGTGAATCCTTCTCAAGGATCATCTTAAGGCATTCGTCATTAAGCCATGGTTTCCGTACTCTAGTTGACTTCTTTACTCTTTTATATTTAAAGGAGTTGTCGTATGCTTCCTTAGTCAGCGCATGAGTTTTTAATATGCCTCATCCGCGTCCTGACATAGAAGCACCGAACTCCAATCAATATTACAAATTTTTTGCCGGAAAGCATCTAGTGTTTTGTAATTAATTTCCTGGAAAACAAATGAGTGAGACTGACGCACTGGTTTTGAAGCCTGATGAAACCTACAGAACATGTGTACCGGCAAATGATCGCTCATGTCAGCCACAATCACTCCCGATTTGGTGGCATCTTCAGAACAGTTTGTGACGAACAGATCGAGTAGCGTTTCAGATGCATGACTCACACGCGTAGGTTCTGTAATAACATTCCTACAGTAAAAAGAGTGGAGGAGTAGTTGTAGTGCTTGGGATTGCGAAGTGCTTTGTAAAAGATTAACATTGAAATCACCACCAACGGAAAGATTCATGTCGTTTAGACACACGAAACTGAGAATGCTTTCAAAGAAAGAAATAAAGTTATCGATCTTTCCATCAGGTGGGCGATACACAACCACAAAATCGTACTTTTTGTACTGCAAGCTTAAAACTTCGTAATCTGGCGTTATAGTAGAGAACTCGGGGATCAAGGTGCAAGAAAACTCATTCGATACTAACTGCAGCACGCCGCTTCCGCGACGTAAAGGCCTGTTTAAGAAAAAGGATTGATACCCAGGCAGGTGAAGTACGTCACTCTCCTGCTTGTACCAAGTCTCAGTTACCATGATCACATTAAATTGAAAAGAAAATTTGCTTAAAAACATGGAAAGCTCATCACACTTGTTCATTGCAGATTGCGCATTCAACTGCAAGAACTTCAAGTAGTTGCAGTCGTGCGGCACTACAATGTCACCAGGTGTATCCATTTATAAGTAAAGATAAGATTAACGCGAACAAAAAAACAGCAAAAAAGCGCGTTTAGCTTACAATGGTAGCACGTTGCATTTTTTCCAAGTCTGACTCACACGAAATACGCAGGACAGGTGATGTGTCTGTCTGACGTGCGAAAATCTTGCCGTTCTTAGCTCATGCGAAACGCCAGTTTACTTCTTTTTTCTTAGCAATGGCCATGCCTAGCAGCTTCTTCAGCTGCTGGCAGAGGTGCTCATTTATGTAGACAGACTGGTTAGCAGAAAATCCGATCTCACTTGTACTGAGCCTGTGCTTCCTGGCCTTATATTAAGGACTACATCGCGTTTAGCCCTGCTGTGGAAAACCACAACTATGTTGGGATCAGAGTCAGAGTTTCGCGCCGGAATTCGGTGGCAGACTTCAATAAGTCACTAAGTAACAGGCTTTATGTTCTAACAATTCTGATTATTACTGCGTCGAAATAACGCGTGTTATGTAAAACAAATCTATGTAAGAATATTGATATATTTCGTTAATTTACTAATTTTCTGAAATTTCTGTTAACGTACACGTGTACGGGTCATCCGCTATGCACTGTGCAGGGCTGGAACACCCGGTATACTGCATAATCTGGTTTCGAGTACCTGTGTTGCTGTTTTCCCAATATTTTAATGAGTTTTCCGGCGTTTACAACTTGGTGTGCAAAGAAGTTCAGATCTTAGTTGCTTTCCTGGTGATTGCTTGTGCACTGTGATTTCTGACACTATGTTATAAAGCGCCAACGAGAAGCACATCGGTAATACCTCAATACCAGGTAGACCACCTGAGTCGAGTGTATTCCTCAGGGAGGAAGGAAAATACAGGAGGGAGCATAACGTCACGCAGCCAGCCTTGGCAAGCGAACGCTTCGTGTAGCCAGCAGTGGTGGCCCAACACGTGACCTCTAGCGTCGAGATCTCGGAAAATCGAGATTTGCCGAGACGTTTGCTTACCGGTAGTTTTTATTCGATGTGCGCTCGGCCGGCAGCTGCTCACATGCAGGAAGGAAAAAGATTTTCCCTTGCTTTGTCTTTTTACTTGTTTTTTGTGTTTATTTCAAGAGTTTCAAATGGTTTCGAATGAGTATTGAAAAAAAATCAACCGGGAGTACTAAAACCTACCGCGCGCTCTGACGTATCCTCCGTGCTCTGACGTTTTCATCACGTGTTGGGCCACCACAGTCGGCGACAATTGCGTTGCGGTATGCTCCCTCCTATATTTTTCCTTCCTCCCTGGTATTCCTCACCGATAACCTAGAAATGCTTCTTGCGAAAGTGACGCTCGTCATTCCCATTAGGAATGAACAGGCGTCCATGAAAGCAAGCACCCATTCTCAGGCGAGAAATTAAATTATTCTCACGACGAGAAAGACCTGATAACTGTAATTTCACATATGGGTCCACGTCGTGTAAGCACCGGTGAGTGGATTCGGGCGAATTTTTTTTTACCTAATGGTACGGGAAAGAAGGCTAGGGTGTCATGCTGCATCTGTTCTAGACAGTGGAATGAAAGTGCTTTTAATATGTTCTTGTGGCATGCGGATAGCTTTCTAGGCACTTTCATTCCCAATGATTTCGCAGGGCCTCGGTAACCACTGAATTATATCTTGACCTCTGCGCACCGCATGCTGGTAATTTAACCTAATCTCTGATACCAGTAGTTTATGTAGGCCGCTGCGCGCAGCTCACTGAAGAGATTAGACAGCACTGCCTTCGAATCACACAATTGGTGATTCGAACCGGAGATTCTTGAATAATATGAGACATGACGCTACGGAGGATGACAAGTTAGGCGCCTGTCGACGTTGTGAAGCGACCTATTTTGCTGATCGTATGAATGTCAGCAGCCTGCCCTTCAAACCGCTTTAGGGAGACTTGATTACAGGCCTCTTTGAGGATGACTAACAAACCATGGCCTGATGCGTCTGCAATTTGCAAGGCAACGAAAACTTTTCTGCGCATTTTGATATCCACCAGCTTACGTAACCGCCTGTGATAGACTAAACGATGATCGCTTTTAGATGCGCGTGTGAGCATACAGTGAGCTTTTCATCACCCCTCCTACTCATCTTTCAGTTGTCGTTTCCCTTTCCCCATTTTAGGGTGGCAATGCAGGCTGAGCCTAGTCAACCGCTTTGCGTTTTCCTTACCATTGTTCTCTCTCTCTCTCGTTTAGTCCCAGTGCACCATTTTCTTGAACCGTTGCCACATGGCATACGCACTACCAGGTTGTTGCACATTGTCGTGCATAGTTACACGCTATGTCGTCCACCAACAGTACACAACGGTTAATTTATTAATCCATTTAAAACTGGACAGCATTAAGGGCACGGACGAAAAGACACAGATAATTGAGACCAGCGTAATGGCTTTAGCACAAACTAATTCATTCCCGTGTCTCTTTTATCTTCACCTCTTCCACCCCACACAATATCCCACATACTGTCCCTGCTGTGGAGCAAAGCCCACAGTATATCACTGCACCTGGGAATGCCCATACCTTCCGCGCTACTCCCCTATTCCTTCAAATTCCACTTCCTCCTGGGAGAATATGTTGAGCAGCTTAGACCCGCAAGAGCAGCGACGGCTGATCCAGCGGGCACGCGGAGTGGCGCGAGCCAACGGGGCCCTGAACTAAGAGCTCCACCCTACGAGGAAATCAACCCACCCCATTAACAGTAAATGTTTTCTCTCTCTCATTTTGTACGACCACGTCCTAAGCGCTTTCCTGTTATAACGCAGAGAATAATATTTTTTTTGAACCGAGGTCGCGTTCCAGTCGTTGACTTTGGGACCACAGTCTGCATACTATCTGTACATTACCATTGTTTGAGAAAAAGAAAAAAGAAAAAAAGAAGAAATTGAAAGAGCAGCCACACCACGAAGGCTTCACTGACAAAAAGGTAAGGTTTGGTTCGTGTGCAATATAAGTCATCGTTGGTTGGTTGTAAGGTAAAAGGTTTTGTCCCTATAACGTCGACTAGATATCCTTGGTGGTGCCTACCATGCGGTCTCTTTTTTTAGGAGTGGAAGTATTGGCCCATTAGAGGAAGATGCTAAAATATTTTACACAGACTCTTTGTTCCAACGGCTGCCGATTAGAGAATCTGAACTTGATCTGCAAAACATTCTGGAAGCCAACGCCGAGTAAAAGCAAACGGGAAACTTGAGTCTCCGCGGCGCACTTTTAGCTACTTCTTAGGAAAATAAAATTGAAACAACCAGGAAGACAGCCCATTTAACCCCACAGAATGGTATGTTGGTCGACAAAGTGCCCTGGAAATACCTTTTTATGTTTCAGAAAAGACTTCATATGAGTCAGAAGCGCTCGTAGCTTCTGTTATATATACTGTGACCTTAACTACGAATACAGTATGTCCGATACTGCTTGGTAACAGCTTTTCCAGCCTGTTTATTGCATTTCATTATTTTCATACCGCGCTCACGGTTTTATCACGCGTCGTCGTGTTTCTAGCGTTCGTTCCACGAGTAGAAGAAACGACGCCCTTGACAACGAGAATAATGACGGCTGTTGCTCAGAAGCTTGCTGCTCGCGTCAGTTACCGTTACCCATAACTCTCCCTTCGTCACATGAAGCAGCTGCCACCGTCAATCAATATTACTTCCGCTATGATAATTCGGCATACGGTGTCCCCGCCTAGGACGCCGCCGCCATCAGTACTGTCAGTGTAAGAGTTACGTCAACAGTCATAATAAAAGAAAGTCCCTTCCCTTACCCGATGAAGTATTCAGGGAAAACGAATCCTCAATATCACAGCAAGTACATTTTTCCTGTTCGCTCTGCAGTAATATAAACCAAACAGTCTGCTTCGTAACAAGGTGAACTGAATGACGAGTTATCAGGCTTTACGTTCTATATAGAAGGAGCCGTTTACGAGACAGTGCCAGTTTATGTACGATGCGCTTCGGCGCTCGACATCCAATATGCATGAGGAAAAAAAGAGGCGGCACACTGTTTGGATCACTCTGGGATGTCTCGAAGCCCAGAAAATGTAAAATACATATGGAGTGTGCGTACCAGTTTGGCTCCAGCAGTGACCTCCCCGGTATCGACGCGATCAATAATAGGTGGAACTGTCGGTGCTGCATAGGCCTACGCTCAATAGAGGCGTGGGTGAAGTAAGCACTCGGGAGCTTCTTGTTGCTCCTTGGCCAATAAGGTTGAGAGTAGATAAGCTGGTAGCGTGCAGGAAGCGGTCTCAGGTTTCGCGTCTGTGCAATTTGCGACGACTTGATCGAAATGAGAGACACTGTCGCTGCGCATGGTGGCAAGTCGTATGTGCAGGTTCTCCGGAATCTTCCTGCAGGTTCTCCGGAATTCTTCTTGTGCGCACTTAATGAGAATATAGAGGATTTAATTTCCGGTTTCAACTCTAGGCGGCCCCAGGCCCGGGCCTCCCAATCGCCGGATTTAAAATAAAGTTATGTCACTCACTCACTCAACTGAGAATTTATGCATTTTCATTTGTTATGAAATATCTCACTCCATGCGTGCACTTTCTTGGGTGTATAAAATTTTGCTGTCAAAACATACCCTAAGACTCCGGTATTATAGTATAACTGTGGAGGATAGCCGTCGGATATAACGCAATAAAATCTGTTCAATTGATAGGTTCATGTGGTTGGATTGAACGGAAGGTATTATTAGGTGAACAACAGTGATATAGTTATCTCGCATGTCAGTTTTTTTTTTTCTTTGCTCTCATTTATTGTCACGGCAACAACGAGCATAATCCAACAAACAGAAAAAGCAAGGAAGCAGCTAAAGCAAAAAGAAAGCGCTCGAAAGTGGCATCCTCTGAAACAAGTAGACAAGTTTTGGTACCAAATATACTTTGTTTGGAAAATGAGCATTTATTATTCTAGGATGAATGCAGAGGTTCACCTAAAGTGATTTTCATTGGATGATGTAAGCTGCCTATGCTGGCTATCGTGCTTGCATCCGTTTTTATATATGCATGACCTCTTTGTAGTCTCGTGGATTCAGTATAAAAAGTCCATATACAAGCTGTAATAAAAGCGGTTTCAGAAATACTGCTGTTAACTTTTTATTTTGTTTTAGAAAACGCCTTTCTGAGACAGAACAATTTCGTCGCTTAAAAGAAGGGTTTACGACTTTCTTGTGTTGGTCTAGTCCGACGGACATTAGCCAACTCACAGGACCGTTTTCGGCTGTTTGGACGCCCTTGTTAAGTTTTCGGAAATCTGGGTGCTAAAAGTTTATTATATTTCCTGTTCTACCTGGGTAGTGATGGACACAGCACCATTTCTGTAAAATGCAGTATTCAGCATTAAACTGTACGTTTTATGACATCACGTTTGATATGCAAATATTTATTATACTTGACATTTCTCGGTATGGTATAATTTTTACTATTGGTGAGTCATTTCAAGACCCCCTACGGTGATTATCGACCTCAGAGGCTCTAAATTCTACAACTGGTGTCACAAGCGAAATGAGGCAGTGCCAAGTCTGACATTTACGCGAGATATTTCTTGTATATGTATGCATTGCTGATATAAATGACACTTCTCACTGTGAATCATGCTAGTTATTAAGTAAAAAACTGAAAAAAAAACTTTTCGGGCATTGTTGTTGTGACGTTGTTGGCGCATTTATCGTCCTGGTAATTTGTATAGCGCAGGTATGATCATTACCATTATCATGCACGACTCTTTTGTACCACCTACATTGTTTTCAAGACAACAATGACAAAGCACACCTGATCCGCCACCATCTTTTTAAAAACAACTTCTATACGGTGCGCCCAATGTCATCGTTATAGTTTTGCCGATATGGCCTCGAACATACGTGCTTATAGATACAACTAATTTTAGTCTGGGTGAAAGTCACAACGTTTCACAAAACGAAGTACTCTTGTCGCGTGATACCGTGGTGGCAGTGTTGCCAGGTTTGGCTATATATAGCCAAATTGGGCTACGGGAAAAAATTTTGAGGCGTCCGACTTGGACGAGTTGGCTATGTGGCTATATTTGGGCTACTGAAAATCTGCGACTTGGCTGTGCTTTGGACTATAGGTGACGTCCTAATTCCACGACTCCAGAGGTGGCTCTGATCGGATAGAAGCAAATCTCGAACGCTGTGTTTTAGCTGGCTGCGCCGGCCACGTGGCTGTGCGTGTGTGCGTGCGCGAAATGACCCTCCTCCCCCCCCCCCCCCCCGCCTTTCCTTCCCTCTCTGCGCCGTTGTCTGAGCCGGTGGCTTTGCTCTGTGCCGGTGTCTGAGCCGATGTTTAAGTTTGATTAACGTAAACTTACACCCTGCTTGACCGTTAGGCACCCGATCCCCCGGGATGAACCTGGGAGTAGTGGGTTTTGCACAATACACTGTACTAAGATGGCTATGCTCAGGAAGGGAGAGCAATAACATAGGGTCGGGGCCGTCGGGTGATCGTGGCGCCGACATGAATGGAAGCACGGCTGGATGACGTGCTCCAGTTTGTTCACGGCCATGTCTTCCGGATGAAGTATCGCGCCGGGCACAGCTTTCGACCTACTCCACGTTTCTGGCGGGAAGCTTTACTGCCATTTTCGTTTTCCTGCTAGACGAATTTTTCTTCGTGCTTAGATTCGAGATTCATTTCGATAGGTTGAACGTAAGATCGGATCCTCCTCTGAGAGGAGAATCCAAACATGGGGAAGTGGGTCAAGTATGCGAGAACGTATAAAGAAGAATGGGAGCAAGACCCCGAGCCAAAGGTGGGTTCTGGTGAGTTTACTTCTAGAATGTTTGGGTTTAACGTCGGGCACGCTATTTCATTGATTTAGTGGGAGTCCCAAAAGCTGCCCCAAAAGCTTTCGTCAACGAACATGGCGGCGCCCATCGAAGCGACGGCTCTAAACTAGCACAAAACTGGGCTCGATTCATGGTAATGCGTGAAGTTCGTACGCTAGAAGAAGTGACTGCGGTTATCGCTTTCTCTAACTAACATGTGTAATGAAGATTGATGCATTAGACGCCGCTGATTTCGAATTCAATTGTCGATTTCATGGCTCGTAGGCCTATCACGGATTGACTTGGCTGGGTGAAGGTGCGTAAAGTTGGTTACTCAAAACTAAGCGCAACAAGTTGCATGCTGCTAATAGAATAAGTTCTAAATTGTAATTAAAGGCGAAAATCAGAACGTCTAAATTACTTTTCTTATCACAAAATGGTATATTTTATTTTAATATTTATAACAGCTTTTCTTTGACGCCGTAGTGACGCTCTAAACGCAACACGCTATCGGCAGACGCAAAAAGCCTATTCCGAAACTCCTTCATTCCTGCATGCCCCAACGCTAACACCCGCAAAGCTCTTTGGGGCCCCAAACTTTAAGGGCCCCTTATCTAAAACTTTATTAGCCAACAACATTGTTTGCTTTTTGACCGTAACCGGTTTTCACAGCATTACCACTGTTATCAATTTGTTGTTTACCTTTGCTCTTTGCGTGCTGTCGCGGCTTTTACCATTTCGAGCGAGTTAGTTCGGGACGTGCTCGTCGCCGAAAACGACTGCGCACATCTTACGCTTATGTGCCGGTTTTCGCAGTAACCTTTTAAAGCTCCGCTTACACCGATTCGGACAGTGAATGGCATTTGTTGCCTGTCCCTTTTCTTAACGTATGTTCTTGGCATGCTAGAGACCTAAGATGGCGGCCCGGTTGATGTAAAGTGACACTATATGGGTAGTGTGTGTCCCAGCTAATCCGGCCCAAGCTAACTGAAAAAAAACAAAAAGAAACGAGAAAGCAAGATAGAACGATGCGACAAATAACGCGAGATATCATAGCGCGAAAACACTTGTTTTAACTTAACAAAAAAGAAGCCGTGAGCAGGTCGCCGTCGCTGATCGCTGGACAGCTGAACTTCTACGCCGTAGCAGAGATAACGTGAGAGATCGATGACGCTGAACATTATTTTGTGTTCATGACAGATAAAAAGCAGGGTTGGTAGTTCATATTAGTGTAAATAACTAAAAATAATAACTTAGTACTATCTGTCATAAAATAAAAGTACTGATTTCGCCCTCTGGAGCGATTCGCTGGAACTTAAGAGCTTCCGGGCCCAACCAAAAAGTGTTCTGTGCAAGCATTATGTCGCTGTTGTTGATGTCAAGGGCCAACCGTCACGGCGGCACGAACATTTTATTACGACGGGTTGTGCAAAAAAGGATTCCCGTAGTCGAATGTGAAAATGTATACACAAATAAAATTGTAAATAAAAATGGCTATGTTTGGCTACGAAATATTTTGCAGTTTTTTTTCTGTTTGGCTACATTTGGGCTACAACTTCTCTAGCTTTTGGCTGCGCCGCATCGTCGTACCTGGCAACACTGCGTGGTGGTTAGTGCGTTCCGCTCCCAAGAGCATATTGGTGCAGTAACTTGAGTGTGAATCTGGTAGTAGGCAATATTTTGTTTGAAGGGCTTATTTCGCTACCCTCCAAGTGGTTTTCCCACACTGGTACGCAACACCTCATGCGTAGCGACAACTTAGGGGCTCAGACTATCTTGGGAAAATGGCTGAATATTATGCACTTTTGTATTAGCAGGTATGTTTCTTGAGATGTATGCATGTTGACTGTAAATGGGCGCTCGTAGAGCTAATAAGCATATTCGTGCAGGTATGTGCCGATCGTACAGGTAATATGCCTGACCGTACAGGTAATATTGTACGGAAACATAGAAGAAACGTGCCCTTTGGAACCAAGGTGTGGTATGTTGTGGATTTCATCCTGCAGCGCTAGCATCGTGATGGTGACAAATATTTATTTTTCTACGCCCCATGACGGTGATGAATCTGGTAAGAAGTTGGCCTGACTATGACACAATTAAACAAAAACATTCCTCGTCGTCTGCGTAATGGAATCCATGGTCGGACACGCAAAGCGAGCGCATGTGTAATCTTTTAACTGCCATCGCAGTGAAGCTTTCAGAAGGGTGTACGACTGGGCATGTTGGAAGCAGATGGCCTAACGTCTTGATGGGCAAAGCAACAAAAACTATCGGGGCACCTAAGCAATTCGTAGGATGTGTAAGTGCGAAAGCATTACTAGTCGCTTAGTTATGTCGCTGAGTCCAGTGCTGCTGTGAAATGTTGCTGTGTTTAGTACTGCTGCGTTATGTTTCCGAGTGTAATGTTGCCACTTATGAGGTCGCAACAACGCAAGACGACAAACCGGCCATATTGCGATCTCTGACTTGAGTTTTCTTTGCGGAGTTATCATTAAAGTAGTGTTTTACGCACATTGCGTTGAGTGTTCTTTGTCGATGACAACACTTTTCACCATGATAACACCACTATGCCGAGCGACGACAGCACGTTTCCGAGCGGCACCATGGTGTTGACACTACATCGGGTTCATCGGGTTCGTAGGCGAACTCCACCTCCTACTCTGGGGCAGTCGCCGTAGTCGTCGTCCGACGATTTATTTGAGCGTGTTGTCTCTTATTCGTCGCCGGCCATGGGCTCCGGCGACGGCGTCTGCGGGTGCAAGATGATCGGCAATAGCATGGCCTTGTGATCGGAGTGATATGTCGATGCGCACTTTACTTCGTGCACTGTGCGTGGCATGTTCTCGAACGCCAAATCAATTCCGGCGCCTCGCGAAGTGGTGAATGCATTTATTAGAGATGAGAGTGCTAAGTTGAGATTGGCATGCATTGCGTCAATGAGAGTTGGAGTTGAACGTGCGTCCTGATTGAAGTCTCCTACAACGAGCATGGACCTGCTACAGCGTAGATCCGAAGGCAGATTCCTGTGCCCGAACGCTGCCGCGTCTATGCGCTACCTAGTAAATCGTCAGCCAGCTAGGGAGAGCGAAAGGTCATGCACAGCCTCGAAAATATTCGTCACTGCCGAGTGCGCAGTGGTTAGCGGACTCGGCTGCGAAGCAGTAGTAGCGGCGGTGGGTGCGGCAGAGGATAGAATCCTCACCAAGGCCACTTTTCTTTTTTATGTTAAATGAGTATGATGTAATTCGCCGGCCGTTTTTCTACCAAGAACTTCTGTTACCGCTTTCTGATGACGGTGGAGTCGCACAATGAGCCAAGTAACCCTGTCGCATTAAAAGCAGAAGGGAAAGAGAAGGGAACAGAGCGCTCTGGTCACTCGTCTATCCGCCGCCCTGCCCCCCCCCCCCTCCCCTCCTTAGTGTTTTTGTTGCGCGGTCTATGAAGCCATTAAAAAACGTGTGCATTAAAACCAACCATCAAAAATCCACTGGGTATAAGAACGGCTTTAGCGGCACATATCTTTAGCTGTAGTAGAGCCGACGATTAACTTTTTAAGAGAAACAAAACAAAAGACAGGCAAAGGGTATGAGCAGTCAGGGGCTGTATAAGTTTTTCCTGGTACTTTTTTTTGTCTTTTTCACCCCACCCGTGATGCGGCCGCCGTGTCTGCGAATCGAAGCCGTAACATTGTATACTCAGCAGGAGAGCACCGTTGCCACTGTGTTACCACTGTGTTACCACTGTATGTGAACAAGCTTTCGAATATGTTTATATGTGTTGTCTGTATTACAGGTTACGTCTGAGTGAGGCATGGGGAAGTATTGAATACTTCCTGGGGCCTCTGTTTCTTTTTTTATTTTCTTATATTGTTTTAGTTGTCGAAAACCACATCAGTTTGTTTCTACACCGAAGAACATCTGCGGAAACCCAACCCGTTCCTCTTTTTCCAACACCGATAGATGCCATACCGCCATAAGGCTGGAGTGGCCAGGGAGCCACAAAGCCTGAACACCGTGATTCCACTTTGAACAGCGGAAGGTTGAGCGAGAAAGAACCTCGGTATTGGATAGCCTTGCTTTTTTTTCTGGTCAGACCAGACCCCTGCAAAGCTCGGCATAATGCGCCTATTCGGATCCCCGGCGAACCGAATACTATATTCAGAATGTGCCCGTCTGGCGTAAGGTTTTATCGGATCCCAGAACGGCTGAGAGGCGAGGCACACAGCCGTAGATACGGTCGAGCGCCATTTCCGATTCGGGGGTTAGCGATTGAGTGGCTGCAGAACGTCGCTATCGGGAACAAAAATTCGAAGCCTTCTAGATGATATAACTTCGTCGTTAAACTTCGCATGACACGCCTTTTCAATGCAGGCACCTCCAACCCGCAACTCCGTAACAAAAAGTGGCAGATAGCAAGACATTAGCTAAATAGGCCAAGGCCGACAATTTTCGTAGGAAAAAAAAGGAAAAATCGGTCCCATTTAACGCATGCCCGAATTTTGCGCCATACAGCAGTGCTTTAACGGATGACACGATCTACGTTACTTCCAGCATGAGATTAGTTTAGGCGAATTTCGAACTGAAATGTAGAAGAATAGGCTTTTGCTTGTTCAATGAAAGTGAAGATCTCTCTAAAGACTAAACAAAGCCTGCAATGCATGGTTTCATGCTTGATGTCAAATCCGTCTTCAAGTTCCTGACCGACCGACTGTCGTTTTATTTGGCATGCGACGAAAAAGTTTCCTTTTTTGCGCGTTTCTCCATGCATAAGATGAAGTTTGTACCAAAAAAGCTAAATATTCTCGTGATGGCCAGCAACAACAATGATCATAAATAACAGCATAAATTTTGATAAAAACAGGTGTTTGTACAAAATACTTACAGCCATAGCATGGCGTCACATACGTCGGGTTAAGGTCCGAATTTTTAGCATGCCTCACAAGCCAAGAGCACATCGCCAAGAATTGATCTCTGATTCCTAAATTCTTATGCGTTATATGTTATTAGTCCTACTTTACATTTACAATATACAGCTACACACGAACATACTTGAACTACGACACTAAACCCTTTGTACTCCGCGTACCGAAAAAAAAGCGCTTGCCTAATGACATAAGCACTTGCAGACGAGCAAAACAGTAAAATACCTGCGGTAAGAAGCAAGCTATAGACTACACAACCTGGGAAAGGTGGCGCTGCGGTAGCTGCTAAGCAACGCCGCTCGCGGGAGCAAATTAAAAACGTTGCCAGAGAACACAGTTACGTAGGCGTGTTGTGTCCGGGTGTGCGAGCTGCGAGATCATGTCTAGCCGTGTGTTTTCACGCACACTGCTACCAGTGCCACAGCAGCCTCGGAAACACGAAGGGCTGACCCCCGGCCGTCAAATTGTACATATTTCTGCGCTTGCAGTGCAAAATATAGAGGCGAGAAGAGTGCACCACTGCTGTTATTGGCAGGGTCACGCGTGTCGCACTTGCTCGCTTTCGGATGCCTATTCATTTAACGCATTTGCCTGCGTTTTTTTTATCGGTGTCACGCAGTCAGTCGAGGTGGCTCTCGCATGAATCAGGGGTGCATGAATATACGGGATACTGGACCTCGCAGGAGCGGAAGCTTCGCGCAGATGCAGCTAGCGGTGTGAAGCGATGCGATGCCACTGCATGTCAACAAACGATAACGAAGAAAGAGGGCCAAGGATTCATCAAATGCTAAAGCAAAGCAGGAACAAACTTGCAGGAAAAGCCGCCTCGCAAGTACCATGAGCGGCAATTTATCATCGCATCGCGCGACACAACGACTATGACGTTCATGAGGTGCCTAACCCTTGATGAATTTAAGCACATACCACTTTGGAGCACTGTCGAGTCCGATCTGAACTCAGCGCTTCTACACGGGCCCTTTCGACCACAAGTTTGCACGATCCGGATCCAGTAGGTAGCGATCGTAGTCTGCCGTCTGCACCATATTTCTGCGTGAGCACAACCAACTCAATCCGGATTGTGGGACTGTGCAAGAGCTACCGTTCTAGATCGCAACCAAATAAATTAATCCTTATTGGGCTTGATCGCGATCGGAAGTGCCCGTATTGCACCGGTATTAATTAAAGAACGACCAAGAGCCAAAGTGATTGAAACCACAGCTTACCTCACCTTCCAACACAACTCACGGTGTCAAGGTGCCGCACAATACGATCCGCAGTATATTTATAAATAGACTACCTAATCATACGTCTTGGGTAAAGCGTTCAAGTGCTTCCAAAGTGCTACTACAGAAAAGTTACCGATGAAGCGCGCACTGGTAAACAAACACGATAAAGAGCAATGTGCGTCGCACGCGGAAAGCTGCTGACGCTCAATGCGTCACTCGAAGCAAGTGCAGCGATATTATCGTCGGCACGAGCAAACTGTCATGACTGAGCTAAAAGGGGAAGCAACAACACTGCCGGGAATAATACCAAGCAATCAGCAAAATTAAAAATTAAAATTATGGGGTTTTACATGCCAAAAGCGCGACCTGATTATGAGGCACGTCGTAGTGGGGGACTTCGGAATATTTTGGACCACCTGGCATTCTTTAACGTTCACCTAAAACTAAGCACACGGGTATTTTCGCATTTCTCCGCCATTAAAATGCGGCCGCCGTGGCCGCGACTTTGTCCCGCGACCTCGTGCTTAGCAGCTCAAAACCACGCCCACTAAGCGACCATGGCACGTTGTAAGTAAAATTGCAAACTTGCGCGTTCCGACTTGTTGATTCTGCGTACGGCGGTTATGCATGCCTGCTTGCGGTTCTTGTCATACAATTTACAGGGAAACTGTATAAGTTAACAGGTTGCTGCATTCCCGGGTGTTTTTGTCACTATTGTGGCAGTTAACCACGCAACAGTGCCAGACACCTTGGCAACCTGAATCCGGAGCCCCCACGAAACAGCGGCGACAGGAAGTGCAATTTTGCAAATATGGCGGGCATCTCGAGCGCATTACGGTGCCGGTGACTTGATACATGGCGACACCACTCTCCGCCTGGGGAAGGAGTGGCCCTGGCGTCTGTTAGCAAACTTGAGGCTGCTAGCTATATTCCGAACCTCTTTGAATTGTTTACAGAGCTCTCGCCTATTTTTTTCTTCATTTATTAGCGACGTTGTCTTCAGCCTCGGCTATTCAGTAAACAAAAGCCGAAGGTCAATATGAATACTTCGCATTTAACGATATTCCACAGGAACATTTATTTATTTATTCAAAATACCCCCCCCCAAAGGCCCTCATTATGAGAGTATTACATGGGGGGGGGGGGGGGGGGTCACAGGCACTGGTCATAGATTATACATCATATTAAAGAACAAGACAATATAACAAAAATAATAATAGAGTGATACAAAGGTAATATACAAAATGAGTCACAATTATTTCAGAGAAAACATTAGTACATATTAGGAGAACATAAGACAACTGCAATGAAAAGCAAAACAGCAAACATCGAAAACACTGTAAAAGTCCCAAGATAATAATAATAAGATTAGTTGACAAGTCGTGAGCGAAATAAATCTTGAAACTTAGTCAAGTCAGGTTCCGTGGCAATGTCTGATGGTAAGGCGTTCCACTCAGTTATTGTGCGCGGTAAGAATGAATATGCATAATGGAATGACTGGCAGTTAATGCGTTTGACTTTGTATTGATGGTCACGACGTGGAAAGATAACTTGTGGTGACTGAAAGAAATCATCATGAAGTGATGGATGATGATAAAGCTTATGGAAAAGTGATAGGCGAGAAATTTTACGGCGAAGTGCTAAGGTGTCCAACTCAGCTTTATTCTTTAACGAGGTGACGCTGGTGTGACGTGAATAATCTGAAAAAATGAAACGCGCAGCACGGTTATGCAAGGCTTCGATGTTACTGATGATATAAGTTTGTTCGGGATCCCAAATGGCAGACGCGTATTCTAGTTTAGGACGGATTATTGTTGTGTACGCTAGTTTTCTAACATGCATTGGGGCTTCTTTTAAGTTATGTTTAATAAGTCCGAGAGTACGGTTAGAAGAGGCAAGGGTAAGATTAACATGATTATTCCATGATAAGTTTGACTGAAGATTGTTGCCAAGGTACTTGTAAGTTGTGGCGAGTTCCACAGCGTTGTTATCAAGAGAGTAGGTGGTTGGAATTCGTGGCCTAT
Organism: Dermacentor silvarum; assembly: GCF_013339745.2. Lineage (NCBI taxonomy): Eukaryota > Metazoa > Arthropoda > Arachnida > Ixodida > Ixodidae > Dermacentor > Dermacentor silvarum. The sequence goes on from NC_051161.1 coordinate 111,624,136, forward strand.
TGGTGAAAGACAAGAGTTTAGCTTTGGAATATTTAATGTCATTAACCAATTAGAACACCATGCACTTATTGCCTCCAGGTCAGTTTGTAGTAATTGATTATCAGTGTTACTTGTTACACATCGATAAAGTACACAATCATCTGCAAATAGTCTGATTTTGTATAACACGCAACTGGGTAAATCATTAATATAGATTAGAAAGAGTAAAGGTCCAAGTACGCTGCCTTGTGGAACTCCAGACGTAACATCAGCATGAGATGAGTTAGAATTGTTAACTGATGTAAACTGAGTTCTATATGAGAGAAAATCGGTGATCCATGCAATTATAGTAGGGTGAATGTTAAGCTGAGAAAGCTTAAGTAACAACCTATGGTGTGGAACACGATCAAATGCCTTGGAAAAATCTAAAAATATTGCGTCAACTTGAAACCCAGCGTCTATCAGTGCATGTATGTCGTTAATAAATCCGGCTAGTTGGGTTTCGCATGAGTAGCTCTTGCGAAAACCGTGCTGATACTTGAAAATAATGTTCTGGTCTTCAAGGAAGTTGATGACTCGAGTGTGTATTATATGTTCGAGTAATTTACGAATAGTACTGGTTAAGGAGATGGTACAATAATTGAGCGGACAAGCACGATCACCTGATTTGAAAATGGGTATTATTTTAGCTATGCGCCAGTCATTAGGAATACAGCCTGTTCATAGTGACTGGGAAAATAGAGCGGTTAACATGGGACAAATACTATGTGATGTATTCTTTAAAAATTTACTATTGAAGCCTAGATGGTCGGCGCTAGATGACGTTTTAAGATTGCTTAGTAGAACTAAAACACCAGACTCACTGATGACTATCTCGTGCATTGTGATTCCTACTAACGCCTTTAAAGTTGGCAATGAGTTAACGTTTTCATGAGTGAAAATTGTTACAAATGTATCATTAAGAAGTTGAGCACAGTCTGAATCGGGGATAGGAACTCCATGAGAATCAGTAAGACTGATGTCAGTGCGAGTTACAGGATTTACAACACGCCAAAAGCGACGAGTATTATTTTTTATCATGAATGGTAAATCATGAGAAAAAAAGTTATGGCGAATAGATTTTAGCAATGTCTTATAAGCCTTTTCGCACGCTTTGTGTTTGTCATGGGCACTCGCGAGACCAGTCAGTTTTGCCTGCCTGTACAGTCTCTTCTTTTTGTTATTAAGCCGCCGAAGCTTGTTGGTAAACCAAGGAGAGCTATTTTTGCAGGAAATGGCTAACATAGGAATGAACGTGTCAATGAGAGAACTGAGGTTGGCTTTAAAGAGGGCCCAGTTCTGTTCAATGGAGCGTGCATGAAAATCATGCAGAAATTGATCTGAAAATGTTGTTAATTCATTGTTAATTCCGTCGAAATTGGTTTTACCGTAACATCTTATTTTCTTTTTGGTAATTGTTCTTTTGCTCACACAAAAGTTAATGCATCCAGTTATAACATCATGATCTGCGATGCCTTCTTCATGAGTTATGTCGGAAAATATATCAGGATTGTTAGTTAAAACTAGGTCTAGTATATTGGCAGAAGTTTCAGTGGATCGTGTTGGCTGACTAATAAGTTGGGTTAATGAAAAGTCAAGACAAGTGCTCAGAAAAGAATGTGCGGCCGCATCCGTGGCCGATACCGAGAGTGACGACCAATTGATATTCGGAAAATTGAAATCGCCAAAAATGATAATTACCGACCTCGGAAAAAGCGCGAACACCTCGCTCAGCACCCGATAATACTCATCGGAAAACGCGCCAGACATGTCGGGTGGACGGTAAAAAACGCCAATGATCACACTAAATGCAGTACCCTTCAAAGAAATCCAAATACATTCAAGAAAAGAATCGATAATGATAGGTGCGGCAATGAATTCTTCCTTTATCGCGATGAGCACACCGCCCCCTCTACGCTGTTGTCTATCACATCGAAAAAACTTTAAAGTGGATTCACTCGTAAAGATGCTGTTATCGTGAATGGTGTCGTTAAGCCAGGTCTCGGTAAGTAACACTAAAGACACCTGGGATGAATCGATGAGCGATGAGAGTGCAATACCATTAGCGACAACACTTCTAGCGTTGGTGTATAAAAAGGAAAATTTTTTGTCAGTGCGACAATGCAATTTTACGGGTAAGCTGGTAGATGAACCTGAGCCTAAGGAAACGAAGGAGGAACATCATTCATCCCTGCGCCGGGAAACAAGAACAGCCTGGCCTTAATTGGTGTTCCACTCGTAAACGTCATTGTTCAAATGCAGTTTGTTGAAAACAAGACGTACTCGATCCCCGAAACAGTCATTCGACTGTCATTCTCACAATGACTGTCGAATTTTTTCCGATTAGCATCGAATCAATATAGTGGCACAAAACATTGCCACCGTCGCTACGAGTCAGGTATGAGGCGTGTACTGCAGTGGCATTCCTCATCCGAGCTTCCCTATGAACAGTCGGCACGATCTAGCAAAGCCGATGCGAATTATGCACGTGGTCCTCCAAAATCCACGGCACACCGATGCGCGCGAACGCTAAGAGACACGTCATGCGGCACCTGGGCTCCTCTCCTGCGCTTTTTTTTTGCTGGACACGCTGCGCCATCTAGTGGCGATGCAGGGAAGTGTGGGTGTGGCCTCCGAGACGAGAGGCGAGGCGGGCCGGTGCCTGCGAACGCTGACAATAGTTCCTTCGTTTGCCGCACACTTAGTGACACTTACTCAGTGACCCATCTTGGCGAGAGGTTCATTTAAGAGCGCCAAATAAGCAGTGCGTTCATGACACAGCTGGCTAAAGCGTTGGCGTGAAAGACGCTTACTGAAAATATCCACATACGCAGCGCATTTGGGGTGCAGCCTGATGAAGTATAGGGTTGCTGTCCTTGACGAACCCTTATGGCGAGAGTACGATGCCGCTCAGCATCGATAAAATTTAAGGGATATTTTTTGTCATTGTATAGCGGCACATTCCCAGTGAAACAAACCTAGTTACCCGTGTTGGCGTCAAAAGGCGTTCATGGAAGAGCGGCCCGCACCTACTCGCACATAACAAGTGACCAAAGTTGGCATAAAAGATATTCATCGAAGACCAGCACAGAGTGAGTGGCCCATACCCAGTGCTCCAAGTCAGCGTGAAAATGTTTCCTCGAACATCGGGATCTACCCAGTTCCGCATCTAGAGCGACCCATGTATGCGTGAAAGAGGATCGTTGATGGATTGTTGGAAAATACGCCTATCGGCGATTTTTCTGCTCACGCATTATTTTCTCATCAACGTGTGTATCAGGTGCTGTGTACGATCGAAGTCAGCCGCTAGTGTTGAGACGAGGTAATCAATAAACACTTGATGACATGCGCATTGTCTTCACAGAAAATGTGAGGACGGAGTAGGGAATAGGGTGCACAGTGCTGATACACAGAATCGTTTTTTATAAGTAATAAGTGAATATGCTGGTCTTGTGTAAATTACGAACACGTTAGGTGACATCGAAATAAAGCGTTACACACATCACAACCCTAACATCACAAGAAAGGAAAACGATTTACCCACCAGCGATGGCTTTTTGGTTGTGGCATTTTTGGGCATACCTAGATACGGGTTCAATTTTATGCCAGGACCTTCGCAGTTCGAAGAATGTAATAGGGATAAACGCTCGTGTAATTGCCATTTAAATGCACAATACAAACATTTAAGAATACATGATGCGTAAAATCCTTCCGAGCGCTCCACTACGGCCCGTATTATGACCACAGTGTTGCTATGGGACGTTAAACTTTGCGAATCAATCAATCAATAAATCCATCACAAGGAAGAATTATTTTTTATTGGGAGCCTAATGCGAAGCATGTGCACTAAGATAAGAGGTAGCTAAGTACGCGCGGTACGCAAGACATCATCCTTGATTTGATCCCGTCAACGACCTCTTCTTACTCCACTTACTTTCTAGCATCATCGTATCAAAGGTGACGAGTTTTCCCCCTACCCATAGAGCGCACACGCGGAAACTGGTCCTGTAAATAAATCTTCGTGCTCTCTCTCTCCCTCTCACGGTGGTAAACGCAACCAATTCCTTTTTAGCTCGCTTTCCACTTTGTTTTGTGCTCACAGACCCACCATCGACTATATATGCTACGCGTCCACCGTTTGGCCTACGCGTTTTTAATGGCAACACTCACTTTACATATCACGAAGTTTGAATAATCCCTTCCTTCTGCCAGCCGGTGGTTCTGCCATGACACGATTTCGTTGAGCTGAATACAACACTGTTACCTCCGTGTGGTGTTCCGACTCTTTGTGTTCCGGTTGCGCACTGTAGCAGTTGTGTCGAAGCCACTGAGTGATGAGAGCACGTGCATACAGTTACTTTTGTGCTTTCCTGTATAAAAGGACATTTTGTTAAGAAGGTAACTGGAATGCCAAGTCATTTCTCCGCGAAGTTCGGCAATTTATATCTCGAAACTGGTGTCATCCTGGTGCATATATACATACATATATATATATATATATATATATATATATATATATATATATATATATATAATGCACCAGAAGAAAGGGAACCGAGGGCTCCGATTTTATGAATCCTATCATAGGAAGCCAGCAAACATAGACACCCAGGACAACATAGGGGAAATTACTTGTGCTCACCAATTGAATTAACTAGATAATAAATTCATCAAAATTAACGTGCATGAAACAACAACTTGTCGCATTAGTGAGCACAAGTAATTCCTCCTATGTTGTCCTTGGGGTCTACGTTTGTTATCTTCCTGTGATATATATATATATATATATATATATATATATATATATATATATATTGTATATATACATACATGTGGTGGCGTGGTGTAGAGGTAGAACACCGGGCTTCAGATCTGAAAGCCGTAAGTACGAATCCTTCTCCAGTCCGCTAGATTTTCAGGCACGGAGGGGTGCCTGAGACCGGTAAAAAATGTCGAGTGGTAGTTGGGCTATACTAGTCTACATGCAACAAAATTAGGAAGGCCCACTAATCTTCAACAAAGGCACTTCCTCACCAGAACAGGAATTGGGCTCCTTGGTGCAGTATTCGGCCACTACCTTCCTCATGACTGTTGCAAATAGGAATTGGAGATCGCAGGGAGGCCTTCGTCCTGCAGTGGACATAAATATAGGCAGCTGGTGATTACATATATATATATATATATATATATATATCATGAAGAAGAAAAGCATCGGCGTTTAAGACACTCCCTAACCCCCTCAGACACGAATTATGATCGACTGTCGAGACATGTGTAAAACGTTCATAATTTTATGCCAGGATGCTTGGGACTCCACTGAAAGTAAATCAAGGTGGAAGAATGACTCTTTGTGCATTTTATGATGAGTCATCATAACTACAGAGTAAATAACCATTTGGACATTGTAAAGTCACTGATGCTACGTTTCATCATAAAAAAATTGAATCACCTACTATAATTACATGCATAGGTTATTTATTGGCCACTATTTATTAGTATTACCCTCAGGACCAGAAGCATTACATAGGGGAGTGGAACATACGGGAAAAAAGACACGATACAGGCTTTCTTCTGTTAATACAATGTTAGCTGAAAAGATGAGATAAAAACGGGAAACAAACAAAAATTCAAGAAATTGACAGATAACAAACATTATTACATGCTTGGTTAGATACATTGCAATATACTTGTGTTTAGAACATTGTAAACTTAGGAATAGTGAGCAGTGATGGCCTTTCAACAAAGAAAGCATTTCAACAAAGAAAACAAATTACACCATCTTCCCGTAGGGGAACCCTGAGTAGTATGCGAAGCAGCCATGGGGTCGACTCAAGTTCCCATTAGTTTTCAGATCGGCCTGTAGCCGCTGCCGTTTCGTGGCAGCGGCTCGAGCCGTCTTCTCCGCGGCGCTGTCCACGGCGCTGACACTGGCGTTGACGCTGGCGCTGTCCGTGGCACTCATCGCGGCGTTGCGGGAGGAGAATGAGAGGACGAAGTGAATGATGATGAGCGGGCGAAGCACCTGGGGATCATTCGGGCAAAAGGCCGCAAGCGTTCTCCGGAAGCCGGAAGCTGGCTTCCGGAACCGGAACCGGAAGTGGAACTGGAAGTGGACGCCGCATGTCGGAGGGAGGGAGGGAGTGACATATCCCCGAGCATAAGATGCTTCGCATCTAAAGATCTTTCGAGGTTGCTACCGACATGCCTCATGTCAAACGTAATGCAAAACACGGTAGTGCCTTCACCAAAGTGGTATTTTGTAACAATTTATATCTCTCAAAAGTAAAATGAAAGTAATATACCTTAGCAGAATGTTCAATTTACCCGAAGCTTAATGTTTGCGCTCTATTCTTTGCTACAACTGCACAGAAATGCCAAAAATAAGTCGCGTCCGCGAATTTGGACGCCGTTTCTGAAGGGACTAATGCGAAATTGGAGCGCAGCTCTATATGTGTTATGACTTCGCGATATACTGGCTCACGTGGACCATTCGTCTCGTACGGCATGTTGCAAATGGAGCGAAGTGTTGCGCGACCGCCTCGCTAATCGGGTAATCGCGAGAGGGAGCACGTGGGCGCCATTGACAGAAGCTGCCGCAGGCAGACCTCCGCTCATGCAGCACTTTGTTTCCATATATGGTATCGTTGGATGTGCTCGCAACATGTCATCGGTAAACAGACGACGGCGCGCTACTCTGGCGACATCTTGTAGTGATAGTCGCCCGTCTTGCGCGGCACTGCATTTTTATTCGCTTGATTTCACCATACCACCCTGCTCCGCTTACCACCCTCATGGTTCCGCCATATCCTCTTCCTCCGTTGTCCACCTCACGTTTTCTTCGCTATAGCCGTCTTTTATCGCCCGCTGCGCTCCGCGTTCGCTCTTTAATTCTTCGCTTTGCTCGTTCGCTCGGTTATGCCGAGGCGCAACAACGACGCTCAATGCAAGAGCGGGCGCCTAAGAGCTGCGCTCCAAAAGTACACATGCGCACTATGGTTACATTTCGTTTTGTATCATTGTGCGTTTAGAAAGAGCCAAGGAAACTTTGTTGTGCTTTCTGATGTTTATTTCAAAATATAAAATATGTCCACTACAGTGGACAACATGCGCACCATTTCGGGTGAGTGTAGGCGCTTACAGTTTTCTTGCGGTCCAACAGGGAAAGTTCCTGCCACGATAACAACAGACGCAAGCTTGAGTAGAAAAGCTAGGATGCAGCGCACGTTATTTTGGGCAGTGGAACACCAAATAACAATCACTTTTACCGGTGAAGCTCAATTACGCCTTGCAGCGAAGTCAGGAATCCATTTTATGGGGAGGGGACGCGCATTTGGCCAGTGAGATGACTGGGCCTGCCAGTGTTGTCTCACGTAACTTTATGCTAAGCATCCTGATACGCAGAAATTCGGGTGGTGGTGAGAGTAAGGGGCGGGCGGGGGGTGAGTAGGGCACGTGCTCGCTGTGCCCCCCTCGCTCTTGCTACGCCCCTTATACCTTCTATTTCTTGCCATTATATGCCGCGTTGCATTTGCCAAGAGATATTTCACGCATTTGTTCTGTACATCACATCGACGGGGAAATGATTGAAGTTGTCATAACGAACGTCGCCCGCAACTAAACTTGCTTTGACAGGTGACCATCGTTTTGCTATGGTTGAAGCTTATGGTAACTCTTCCTGTTAGCTCCCTCTATAGTAACATGAGCAAAGTTCCATTACATGAAAATATAATGTAATATTGACGCGAAATAAGTTGGCACGTGGTGACACTGGCCCCTTGAGGCGAGAACTACGAAGTTCGTGGTTGCGCGCGCGCTCTCCGAGGTCCAGCCATTGCTAAAGGCGGACGTGTTTTTTGCCTATCTGTTGCTGGTCAACTATTCTAGCTGTACTAGCTGGGCGACATTTCTGGTGGAAGTGCTGGGTACCGTTGATGTTAAGATCTCCGGAGCGTACCGCAGACCTAAGCCCGGCGAGTAGTTCGGCCGAGCTTACCCCTGTGCACGTACGTACCAGCCGACGTCTCCAGGAACTCCAGCCACAGCACGGTCTGCTACCCGAACGAAGTAGAATGACGAACCAACCACCTCCTGCCGCTACTGCAGCATTGCAAGTGGTCATCAATCAGACCCGGACGCCGAATCCGTTCCACGGGAGTGCTTCAGAGGACGCCGACTACTGGCTTGACCATTTTGACCGGGTCGCCAACCTCAACGACTGGACCCCCGAGCGTAAGCTACGCTACGTGTACTTCGCCCTTGAAGATTCCGCGAAAACATGGTTTGAGAACCACGAGGCGACACTGACGTCATGGGAAGAATTTCGTCGTCTGTTCCTCAATGCCTTCGCCAGGGCGGACAGGAAGGAGAGGGCGGAGTTAGCAATGGAGGCGAGAATTCAAGGCCCGAATGAGCGACTGACGGCGTACGTAGAAGACATGAATCAGCCCTTCAGACGTGCGGACCCCTCTATGACTGAAGGAAAGAAGGTGCACCACCTAACGCGCGGCGTCAAAGAGGAAATCTTTGCTGGCCTCATTCGAAATCCGCCGACGACGCTTGCAGAGTTCCACGACGAAGCCACTACCATGGAAAAGGCCCTTCAACAGCGGGCCAGGCAATACAACCGCGACGCCGTGATTTCCAGGGAGCTCCCTGCCGTTACCCTCGGCAACGACATCGGCGCCTTGCGAGAACTCATCAGGGCTGTCGTCAAGGAGGAACTGCAGAAGATGCAGACGACCGCTGCCTCTGTGGGACAACTTTCCATTGCGGAAATGGTGCACGCCGAGGTCCGACAGGCCGTCCATGTTCCTGGACAGTACGAGGCACCACAGCAGGGACCGCGTGCTGCAATGATTTACGCTGAAGCAGTACACCGTCCACCACCCTCAAGTGCGTATAGCATGGTACACCCCGCTCAGCAAATGGACGTAAGCTTCAGGCCTCGCAGCCCACCGCACATCGCCGAAGCAAGAACTAGAAAGAGCGACGCCTGGCGCACCGCAGACTACAAGTCCCTTTGTTATCATTGTGGCGAAGCAGGGCACATCTACAGAATGTGTCGTTATCGTCATGTAGGGCTCCGTAGATTCTCGCCGAATGCTCCTCGTCCACGACCTGGTGAGCGGCCAACGGAAATGGAGAGCTTCGTCGCGAATCGTCGCAATGATGATCAACGATGGCACGAGCCCCGTTCGTCGTATCTTGCTGGTTACAGGTGACCATCACCAAGCCAAGCATTCTCTCCCGGCGCTCTCAGACGCTGCTCGCCTAGCCCGGCGGGTCGTGAAAACTGAGTTCAGCGGCCTCCGGAGGTGAGGCCGCTGACTTCGACTGTGCGGAAAATCTTTAACTACGACGACAACGACGAAAACAGAACGACGCAGACGTACAGACGCAGTCAAACACCGTACTAGAGGTAATAACGTCCAACATTCCCGTCACCGTAGACGACGAAGAAATAACAGCGTTAATCGACACTGGAGCGGACACCTCAGTTATGAGCATAGACCTTGCCTGCAAGCTGAAGAAAGTTTCCACCGAGTGGACTGGGTCGCAGATTCGCACTGCAGGATGCCATCTGCTAACCCCGGTAGGAAGATGCACAGCGCGAGTGAGCATTCTTGGGTTTACGTACCTCGGAGATTTCGTTATCCTTCCAAGCTGTTCGAGGGACCTAATTCTGGGAATGGACTTTCTGCAGGCTAATGGAGCCGTGGTTAACTTACAAAAGTCGCTGGTAGCGTTTTCAACGGTGCAGGCCTTAGCAGGGAGCAGCACTGACGACACGTATGTCAACGCCTTGAGGCTTGTAGACGAGAACATCACGGTGCCACAAACGAGCAGCGTATTGACCCTCGTAACCTGCGACGCATTCGACCACTATGAGGCTATTGCTGAGGCAAATATCCCGCTGTTGCTCGAAAGACACATCTGCATCGCCCGGGGCCTTGTTCGAATGCAGAATAAGTGCTCGCAAGTTTTGTTGACAAACTTCAGCCATGAGTATCAGCACGTCCCTCAAGGTACAGCTGTAGCCTTTCTGAACGACATTGCTGACCTCTCCGACGTCGGCACGTTACAAGTGACTTCACCGGATGGAACAACTCACGCCAGGCTGAGTACCGGCGTCCACATTAATGCTGACTTAGCAGATGTACAGAAGGATCAGCTGCTGGGCCTAGTGACAGAATTATCTGGCTGTTTTTCCACAGAATCTAAAGTCCAGCGCACCTCCAATACGCAACACTGGATAGTTACAGAGGAGTCGGCGCGGCCTGTTCATCAGCATCCGTACCGCGTGTCACCTATGGAGCGGGAGGCGATTAAGTGTCAAGTTCAAGAAATGGTAAATGATGACGTCATCCAGCCGTCGACAAGTCCGTGGGCGTCGCCTGTCGTACTAGTAAAAAGGAAAGAGAACACACTCCACTTCTGCGTTCACTACAGACGGCTTAACCAAGTCACCAAACGCGACGTTTACCCCCTGCCACGGATCGATGACGCTTTGGACCGTCTGCGTCATCCTGAGTTCTTTACTTCGTTAGACCTAAAGTCAGGGTACTGGCAAATCGAAGTGGACGAGCGTGACCGTGAAAAAACCGCCTTCGTGACTCCCGACGGGCTATACGAATTTAAAGTCCTGCCTTTCGGTCTCTGTTCCGCTCCTGCGACGTTTCAACGAATGATGGACACTGTACTCGTCGGTCTAAATTGGCAGACGTGTCTAGTGTACCTAGACGACGTTGTTGTGTTTTCCAGCACGTTCGACGAACATCTCGCCCTGCTACGTACTGTCCTTAGCGCAATACGCAAGGCAAACCTCACCATCAAGCCTGAAAAATGTTACTTTGGCTTCCAGGAACTCAAGTTTTTAGGCCACGTGGTGAGCTCCCAAGGAGTACGACCAGACCGAGAAAAGCTCGCTCCCGTTGCCGAGTTTCCTCACCCTAAAGACCAAAAGGCTGTTCAGCGGTTCCTGGGCCTCTGCGCTTACTACCGTCGTTTCGTTGAAGGCTTCTCAAGGATTGCTGAACCACTCACGAGACTGACGCGACAAGATGTACCCTTTGCGTGGACGGAAGACCAAGAGCAGGCCTTCACCGAATTGCGCAAACGCCTTCAATCCTATCCAGTGCTGGCGCATTTTGATGACACCGCGGCAACTGAAATTCACACAGACGCAAGCAACGTAGGACTCGGGGCCATTCTGGTTCAAGTGCAAGACGGCGCAGAACGTGTAATTGCGTACGCGAGCCATAGTCTTACAAAAGCAGACGCTAATTATTCAACCACCGAAAAAGAATGTTTAGCAGTCGTGCGGGCCATCAGCAAGTTCCGACTTATACGGCCGGCCATTACGAGCGATCAGTGACCACCATTCGCTCTGCTGGCTTGACAATCTACGAGACCCATCAGGTCGACTTGCTCGTTGGAGCCTCCGCCTCCAGGAATACGACATCACTGTTGTCTACAGATTGGGCCATAAGCATAGCGACGCTGACTGCTTGTCACGTTCTCCTATTCCCTTGACATCCTCCGACTTAGAGCTAGATTTGCCGTTTCTTGGTGTCGTCGACGTGGTGCGCATGGCTCACTATCAACACGCAGACTCTGAACTGCTTCCAGTCTTTCGATATCTCGAGGGAGCTGACGTTGTTGTCCACTTTCACGAGGATTTACATCGTACTGCCTGCGGAACGATGTCCTGTACAAGAAAAATTTCGAGAACAGCCAAGAAACGTTCCTTCTCGTCGTTCTGGCGGCGCTGCGCGAGGAAGTTTTACAGGCGTGTCACGACGATCCCTGCGCCGGCCACTTAAGCTTCGCGAGGACATTAGCGCGCGCGCATACGGCAGAAATACTATTGGCCACACCTATTTTCGTCGCTTCAGCGCTATGTGGGAACGTGCCGTGACTGTCAGAGGCGTAAAGTCCCACCAGTCAAGCATGCCGGCCTCCTTCAGCCTTTGGATCCGCCTCCGGCGCCTATCCAGCAAGTGGGAATGGACCTTCTTGGTCCGTTCCCCACGTCTTCCTTGCAAAACAAGTGGATAATCCTGGCAACTGATTATTTAACTCGCTATGCGGAGACAAAAGCTGTGCCGCGGGGAACTGCTGCTGAAGTCGCCAGCTGCTTCGTCCACAACATCGTGCTTCGTCACGGTGCAGCCGCTGGGCTCATTACTGACCGCGGTGCAGCATTTACAGCGGAGTTGCAGCAAGTCGTCACGCTGACGCACACCGACCACCGAAGGACCACAGCCTATCATCTCCAGACTAACGGCTTAACAGAGCGCCTGAACAGAACATTGGCCTACATGCTATCCATGTACATTGACGTGGAACACAAAACACGAGATGAAATTTTGCCATGCGTGACGTTTGCTTACAATACCACTGCGCAGGGGACCACCGAGTTTACACAATTCGAGCTCGTTTACGGACGTCGCGTTACAACCCCCTTAGACGCCATGGTCCCGGTAGACCACGGAACCACAAGGAATGACACTACTGAAGAGTTCGTCGAGAAAGCAGAGGAAGCTCGCCAGCTTGCTCGGAATCGCATCCGCACCCAGCAGAATACCAACGCCTGCCGTTTCAATCGGACCCGACGGAACGTCCAGTACTCACCAGGCGACCGCGTGTGGGTGTGGACACGTATCCGACACCGTGGGCTCTCGGAGAAATTGTTGCGCCGCTATTCCGGCCCCTACGAAGTTGTACGCCGCCTCAGTGATGTTAACTACGAGGTGGTGCCTCAAAGCTCTGATCCTAGTTCGAACCAACGCCGTCCCCGTGCTTAAGTCGTCCACGTAGTACGGATGAAGCCCTACTACGCACGCGAGGGATAAGCAACCCTCACAAACCGCTTCAGCATTGTGTACATCCCTGTTCCCGCGCCATCTGTTGGGACCCTTTATTACGTTTGGTTTTAGCGGTTTTGGCCGGGCGGTTGAATCGAGTGACAGACAGACAGACAGACAGACAGACAGACAGACAGACAGACAGACAGACAGACAGACAGACAGACAGACAGACAGACAGACAGACAGACAGACAGACAGACAGACAGACAGACAGACAGACAGACAGACAGACAGACAGACAGACAGACAGACAGACAGACAGACAGACAGACAGACAGACAGACAGACAGACAGACAGACAGACAGACAGACAGACAGACAGACAGACAGACGGACAGACGGACGGACGGACGGACGGACGGACGGACGGACGGACGGACGGACGGACGGACGGACGGACGGACGGACGGACGGACGACGACGGACGGACGGACGGACGGACGGACGGACGGACGGACGGACGGACGACGGACGGACGGACGGACGGACGGACGGACGGACGACGGACGGACGGACGGACGGACGGACGGACGGACGGACGGACGGACGGACGGACGGACGGACGGACGGACGGACGGACGGACGGACGGACGGACGGACGACGGACGGACGACGGACGGACGACGACGGACGGACGGACGGACGGACGGACGGACGGACGGACGGACGGACGGACGGACGGACGGACGGACGGACGGACGGACGGACGGACGGACGGACGGACGGACGGACGGACGGACGGACGGACGGACGGACGGACGGACGGACGGACGGACGGACGGACGGACGGACGGACGGACGGCATTGAGGGATTCTGCGCCACCACCTACACCACCTACATCATGCGGCCCGTTCACCAGGCTACACATTTGTTCTGGAATCACACGGACGGACGGACGGACGGACGGAAATCAGTTTTTCGCGTTTAGGTAGCCCAAGAAAGACCATCGTCCTTAAAAGGCGGCACAAAAAAAAGCCGCCCTTGTGCCATCGAGCACTATCAGAGGCTTGTTGCGTTAGGCGTGTTGCAATGGAACCATTTATCGTTTAAAAGTGAGCGTGCGCATTTTCTAGGTGAAGGCTGAGCTATGGAGATTGCGGGACGCATTTGTCCCCGAAACTCACTGTGCGTCTCTCAATGTACGGTGGCGTTGCGTTGTGCCTAGTGGCGTAGTGCGTACTGACTTGTAATTGACCACGCTTTAATGCTGAATAAAAATCTGCATATTGTGCACGGTCCTCCATGGTTGCTAAGTTACGCGTTTGCCCCTGAAATATGTTGGGCGTCTCATGTAGTGAAGCGCCATTTTGCTTTGCTGCCTCATGAAGACTTTGTGTGCACCGATTCTCACACTGCGTATGATCTGCACATTGTTTTCTGTTCAGTCGATCTTCTGCATCCAATCAAAACGGCCGAGACGTGCTCGTCGGTGTAGATACCCATATTGAGCGCATTGCTCAGGCAAGCGGGTATTCAAGTCTTTCAAACACTTGTAAATCATGTTTGATGCATGGAAAATGAGTCATATAAACACGCCCTATTTATGTACCCGGCTGCTCCGGTGGTTTTGTTTGCTTGAAACTGAAGTCACAAGGCGAGTGTCCCTAGTGTAATATAGATATGCTTTGGGGATCCGTTCTTGGTGGTGCGAGTTAGCCGTTGAATGTTGCTACGCGACAACAATGCGGCCAATAATGCAAAGTATATGTATATACGTCTTTTCCATCGCCTGTCGCAGCCAGTACCGAAACCGATTTCTTGGGAATACAAAAGACATCCTACACATCGGTCGCATTAGTGGTGTTGCCGGCCTGAATGGTGCTGCTCTTTGGCAAGCTATGGAGAAATTACTATATAAGGATAACTCAGGAAAGTTACAGCCCTTCACATAACTACGGATGGTGACTGGGTGATTGAATGCAGCAAATAATATCGCGGGCAGCTTCCAGCAACATCCATTCTGAACTTTATAAGTGAGTTTATTAGACTCTGAATCCAATGCCCTGCACGTTAGCCAATTTCGGGCAACTGTCAAGTACACACGCTTTTACAAAAGGCGATACTACAGTGGTGAATACAAGGCGCAAACTCAAACCGACTAGGATGGATCAAAATATGTTCTGCCTAGTGCTTTCCCACGCACTGAACGAAAGAGGCGTATTAGGGAAGCTCTGCTGCAAAGTTCTAGTGATCCACTTGCTTTCTTTCATGTCGCCAACAGTTGCTCAATTGCATCCTAATATGATGAGCACAATGGCGGCGTCGAAGGCGACACAGGACCGACCAATCTTGATCCTCTCTAACGCCGACGTAGAACTTCTCTATCCCAAAGTGAGTGAATTGCCAGTGGCGGTTAAATTTGTCCTGTTAACACGCCGTGGGTTCGAATGCGAGTTTTACGCCCACTATGTAGCCCAAGATTGTGGTATATTGAAGAAACAGAGTGCAGACTTTTGGGCTTTACGCAGAGTAATATATGTGCCCTTCATCTCAAATATTCCTTATGTAGAGAAAAAATGGATAACGAAGCTGCTGAGAATCAAGCGGAACCAGGTTATTATTTCTTCGGCGTCGCACAACCGAACCCTTCGCAATTTCTCGCATGCCCTCTGCAACGTGGTGAGTGTTAGCTCACGAGACATAAACGCCCCTGTTGACCGTTACAAGAGGTGTCAACAGCGCACAAATGTCACAGCCTCAAGCCTTTTTGCTCCCGATGCCGGATCTCCCTATAAATTTCCCAAAGGCCAGAAATACAGAGCAGTCGGGCAAGTTACCGGTGTCGCCATGGGAGACATTAGAACAAAGCCAGAAATAATGGCATTGATAAATGCTTATAAAGCGTTGAACAACACCGTCAACGTGACAAAAGTCGAATCCTTGAATGCCTTTAACAACAACTCTATAGATATTGTTTTATTTCCGATAAGCACAGCGTTTTTGGTGGACCTGGATCTATTTCCATACGCCTACTATTCACCTCTACGTCTGTGTTTTTTCACTAGACCCCAAATCGTCAGTCGCATGAGTTTTATCGATTCTCGGAAGTCATTTCTGCAGTTTGCAATCGCTCTGGCAGTGGCGATTATTATAGTCGCACTGTTTGTGCATACCCGTAACCATATTCTGTTCCGTAGGCGACAGTTTCTAACTCCTTTACCAGATTTCCTCTTGTTTATGGTTAGTACGTTTGCGGGTCGGTCCCATGCATTCCCTAACGCACAAGAGCAAGCCTACCGCAATCTGGCAGTGTTGTCATGGATGCTCGGCATGCTTTTTTTGGGAAATTACGTCCAGACCAGCATCACGGCGATTCGCGTCCTTCCTACTGCCTCGCCTCCAATTCAAACGCTAGAGGAGCTGCAGCCGCACTTGGACACTTGTGCCATGGCTCCGTGTGTGACTAAAGCTTGGAGAGCCGTCATAGCTCATATGGTAATACCCGGTCATGCGTCGTTGTTCCCAATGATCCTGAAATCTCTCAGCACTTGCCGCCACAGCTATACCATTGATGGAGACATCCATTCCTGTTACGAAAAAACGCTGGCAGGTACTCACGTGGAGTTGTCGACGTGCAGTGAGGAAGACGTATCCTCCGCATCACAGTTAGGCCTCACTCCAAGCAACAGTTTGTGCACATTTACTCAACTGGCCGCCATGCAGGCGTTGCATCCCGCTAGGTGAGAGTGGTTTTGCTTACTATCACTTGTGCCGTTTACTTTGGTGACAAGCATTTTTCCCAGCTAGTTGCACTGATCTTTTCCAGTCTCGCCTCTCGGAATCAGATACGTTCTTATGTTCCGAAAATTTCCCAAAGTGATCAATATAAACTGCAATAGGACAGGAAACTTAGCGAGTTGGTAAGCATTCATGGTGCATTTCTGTGCAGCGCTTACAATTAGGACGAATGACGAAGAAGAATATAGACGCAGGAAAGGCGCTGTCCTGGACAGCGCCTGTACTGCGTGTATTTTCTTCTTCGTCATTCGTCGACTTTATGAGCACTGCACAGAAATACACCATGAATCATCAATATAACTGTTTCTCCTATTAGGATATATGTGCATATTGTTCGGAGTAGAAGGGTATGATCAGCTGATAACGTCTTATTGCTTATCTGGGAGCATCTAGTTAAGATACTCGGCGTAGTACTGCCTCACGCTTCCTATTTTTACTAATATTTGTAGTGTGAAAATAATGAAAAAAAAAATGTGGTTGATCCCTCTTATATAGGAATCGGTATAGAACACGAAAGTGAAACGTGTCTTCACAGAAGTAGTGTAATGTTTATTGCACATTGATATATAATGTCTATTGGTGTTTTGTGGCTAAAGCGCCCTTAGGCGTTGATGCACCCACGCTGACGCCTGGTGGCACGTCTCCTCCATCACGACTACCAACGTCGATGACCATGAGCAACCGTCGTGCATATGGAAGCTGCACTACGCTGCACACGCTAGCACAACGCGAAAGACGAAGCACGTAACTGACACACTAATACAACGCGCAAGACAAAGCACGTAACTGAATCGTCACCGAGTCAAATCAGCGCGTACAGCGCGTCGTAATTGCAGCCTCCGTGATCAACTTCAGAAACATTTTCAGAGCTAATTGCGGAGGCCACGCTCCACTGTGCTGAGTACGGTGAACGCCACCTAGGTGGCGTTGGTAGTGCTTCTTGATGCCAGCGTCCCTTCGAATGCTGGCATCGAGGCGTCGTAGTGCTGAGACCACCGAAGCGTTCACTGTCGGTGCGCGTTAAGGCCGGAATACATGGAGCGAATAACCGGCGTCCGAGCGAAGAACTTCGTCGGGCGGCGAACGTCCGACGGCCGGCGTCAAGAAATTTGCCGTCCGCAGCCGATCTGCCTGTCCAAACATTTTCGTCGGGCGAACGCCGCCGCCGGAAGCGTCTAGCGCGCAAGCGGTGGACGACAGCCAATCAGGAGGCACTAGTTCCGGTCGCAATGCATGCTGGTGTATCGCGCGCGCGCGCCTTTTCGCGTCGTCTGCAATCGCGTTGGTGTTGCCGTGTCTGCATGTCTCTGCACCGATTGAGTAGTTCCTAGTATGATCTCTCAGGAATCGCGTTGTATTTGTACATCCCATATCCGCTGATCTGCGAGGAGGAAACAGACAAGCAGTGCAAGCTCTCTACAACAACCTTCAACAGAAATCTTCTGATCTCAGAGGCCACATGCTGTCGTCATGCCTATCTCCCGACTTCCCCGATAGATGGCGCTGGCATCGGAGATTTCTTTCGCTAGGCTTAGACGCGTTCGAAACGAGAAGCGATCTCGAAAACTACTCAAGGTTATCCATAATACTCTGTCGTCGAAGCGGCCTGAGACTAAGCGAAAGCCGTTTACCGCAGTCATTTGCTTCCAACTAAGTGAATTCTACAAGGACAACGCCAAATTTAGTTCGAAGCGGGCGGCCGGGACCGCCGCCAACACGGCGGCCAACGCGCGGCGGCGTTCGCCGCATGTATTGCAACACAGCAAACATCCTGCGTCGTGTCGCCGCGTCGTTACTTGACGCGTGAAGTTCGTCGAGAAAGTTCGCTCCATGCATCCCGGGCTTTAGTGTCATAATGCAGTACTTCTCTTTTCTGCTCGTAGGCGGCGGCACCGCCCCGAGCAAGAGCGCGGGTACACGGAGGAGTGTTAGATATATAAGGCGCGTCTGTGTAGCTCTCTGCAAATGCGTTTGTGGCGCAATGGTGTTAAACGCTCGGCGATCTATCGTCGCGGACCGAGAGGTCGTGGGTTCGATTTCCAAATTTTGCATGTTTGTGGAACTTTTTCTTCTGGTTTCTTTCTTTGTATTATGTTCTATGACGTATTTCCGTGACGGAAATACGTCAGTGAAGTCTTGGTGGACCCCGGCATAAAACACTTTCGTGTTAAAAAATACAGACACTACCCAAAGGCCATTACCTTTTCACCAACAAATAAAATAGTTCGAAGATAAGGATCTCCCCTGCGTAAAGTCAGATAAGTGTAGCCAATGAATTTGCTCCATGTACCAGAAGAGTGAGTACGCATATGTGCGGCATGGAGCGGCAAAGCGCGCGACAACTTTCCGTGCACTCGGAATAAAGATACGCCGGAGTGGTGGTGAAGACACGCATACAAAATATAAATGCGGCTATTCCGCAAACACAAAGGACTCGTGTATCTTGCATTCGCTGCATGGTAAATGACCAAGGTCTTCAGAAATTATTGCGGAGTTTCCCGCTAAGGCGCGCCTCATAAGCAGATTGTTGTTCTTACACGTAAATCATAGAACTCAATTGATTTTTTGCCTTGCTATCGCTGTCAAGGCTTAAGCCATTGGCCAAAACAGCCAAATTTATATAGCTGTCACTGTGCCTCCTCTTTTGGTTTTATGTTTCTGTCCGACTGATTGTGGCATTAAGGTCATGTTGACAACTATGTATATAGCAGTTGTCAACTATATATACATAGTTGTCAACGTCCCCTTAATGTCACAATCAGTCGGACAGAAACATAAAACGAAAAGAGTAGTCACAGGGACATATATATATTTAGAGAGAGAGAGAGGGTGTGCCAACTATCACGCAGCACGATTTAATAAAGAGAAATTGCGTTACTTCAAAAAAACTAGTCCATATTGTTTCCAGTGCAGTTCAGTAGCCACGAGTATCTTTTTCGTTACTGATATTTAAACAGGTAATTGAAATAAATTATCCAACTCAAGAAGTACTGTCCTAATTATAAAAGTGTGAATGAAAAAATTGTGGAGCGACATGAAAAACTCCCTATACAGCTTTCTGTTGCTCAATAGGAGCTACATAAAAGTGTTTTTCCGAGCGTGAAAGAAGCCTGCGAATACACGCCCAATTGCCGTGCGACTGGCCGCTCGATGCACTTTCCGTGTATTGACAAGTTGCCTTCCTTTTGCTACAGCTTAAGTTGCTGGTAACTCTTTCAATTGTTTCTTCCTGTTGGCTCCCCCAACAGTAAAATGACACATGTAAATGTGATGCGAATATCAAAAGCAATGGAATTAAATGTAAAAGAAGCGAGGACTACACTTTGCGGAAAATGCTCCCACGCAGGTAGTGTTCCTGTCATGCATGGTCTACACTACAGAGGACATTGGCCCACCCAAAGATTTTAAGTGTGCCCTACCACGAATTTCACTTGGTCCACCTCCAAATGTCACGTTGGCCTACCCCTAAATTTCACATTTGCCTACAACCAAATTATAGTTGGCCCATACCGAAATATCAAGTTGGCCCTGCCCCAAATTTCGAATTGGCGCAAACCCCAAATGTCAGTTTTCATTATTTTTTATTTATTTCAGTATATCTGAAAAACAAATACAAAAGCATTTGCAAAACTTGCTGGGCCAACAGGGAAAGCTAATATAAGCCCATTGAACATATTTCTTATTTCAGCAACGGAACATACATAAAGCTCGGTAATACATGAAAAGTCCCCAAAGCACTGGCGATTAACACTCAAAAGTCCACGTATAACAAATCAATAAACACAACCCTCTATCTGCAAAAAACAGGAACGCTTGATAGGGAATAGGAAGTTGAAAGCCATCTTGGTTTCAAGCGGTATTGTATTTCATACTTTCGCGCCGTAATATTGGCACGTGCCGTCACGTATGAGGCATACGCAGTGGCATATACTCACTTGGGGGATGAAAGAAAAAAAGAACGTTTTCCTTAGTCTGGTTTCGGTCAAGACGGGGACTCCTGGCTGTCTCTGTTGTTTCGCCCGTGACATTAATGCTGGAACTGCGGGGTAAATGCACTTTCGCTCCCAAGTTTTTGCCGTTACTCCTTGCACCTTACAGACCGCCACAGCTCCCACAGGAAGGAAGCAGCCGCCACCTGCAAGGACTCCCACCCGAATTTGGTCCCTTGTCATCGAGACTAGAAATAACGATGTCAACGACTACTACAAACCAGGCGAGCCAAACCCACGACGCCCAGTCTTCTCTCCCGCATCTTTTTCATGCACCCCAGACACCCAGACGGTTTCACGGAGACACTTTTAAGGATGTTGAAGACTGGTTGGACCACTTCTATCGGGTTGCCAGCATCAACTAGTGGGATTATGTTCGCAAGTTGCGGAGAATTTACTTCGCGTTGGAAGACTCTGCGAAGACGTGGCTCGAGAACCATGAGGGTTCCTTTGGGACAAGGCAAGAGTTAAGCCGACAGCTCCGCGATGCGTACCGCAACGCATAATGAAAGGAGAGAGCTGAACAAGCCATCTATTCTAGGAACCAGGTACCCAACGACAGAGTCTTGATGTTTGTCGAGGACATGCTTCGTCTGTTCAGGCGCGCAGACCCTGCAACGTCCCAGGAAAAGAAGGTGCGACATTTAATGCGTGTAGTCAAGGAACGGCTTTTCGCCGGACTCGTACGCAATCCAACAACTGTCGCCTAGATCGTGAGTGAGGCAACCACGATGGAGCATACTCTCTAGCAGCGGTCCTCCCAGTGCGAACGCCACGACATTAGGGCTACTGCATGCTGTACTGGATTCAACAGCGACAGGCAGGCCATCGCTTCGTATGAAGTATTGTGCGTGACGAACTGCGGCAACCCCAATCAGTAGGACCAGTGGGACCCCAAATACCTGTGACAGCACTTGCGGACGTCACCCGAAGTTAAACCAGACAAGCGGTGTAACCACTCGCACCACCAAGACCTGAGGTCCCCGTCCTAACATATGCGGTGGCATTGAGGGGTCCTGCGCCACCACCTATAGGTCCCATCACGCGGCCCGTTGACCAGGCTACACATCTGTTCTCGGATACCCATTCGCATCCGCTACCCGGCTAAAGTTACCCGAACGCACCTATGTATCTATCACCTGGCTCACGACAGAGCGCTACTAAGACAAGTGTATGGCGCACTTCGGATAACCGTTCCTCTCTGCTACCACTGTGGGAAGCGGGTCACGTGGACCGCGACTGCCAGTACCGCCAGCTACACGGCTTCCACCCTGACGCGCGGTGCCCCCGCTACGGTGAGCGCCCCCCACGAAATCGAAGCTTATCGGACAGAACAGCAAGTTCCTTCGACTGTTCAGCGCCGCCAATCGCGATCACCACCCCCTCGCCAGTCCCTGTCACCTAGCTTGCCTTCGTCGTCTTGCGCTCCCCCCAGGAACCAATCACCGAGTCGCCACAGGGTAAACTAGGAACCGCGACTTTGTATGTGAAGTCGCTTTCCAACGAACATTCAAAGAACCTCCCCCGACGCCACGACCCGACGACGACCGTTCTGATTTTTCTTTATTTTCCGACACTTCTAAGACTGTTTCTGCCGACATTACCGTATTGTTTATAATCATGTTGTCCCTGCCCTCATCGACACAGGTGCCGACAATTCAGTTATGAGCGGCGCACTGGCATATAAATCGCGGAAAGTCACCAA